>NW_026858366.1:0-64433 GCF_026571515.1 Ruditapes philippinarum | reverse complement strand
AAATTTGATAAAATAACGTTTATTTTCTTATTATTTATTTTGTTTAATTATTTCTATATCTTTGCAACAGTAGGGTGCGAAAATCGAACAGCGTTATACGAAAATCTTCACCGGAAGTTATTTCCGCTTGAAAAAATAACATTAGTGATCTTTCTTATTTTATCGTGATAGAATCGAAATAACATCGGTCTGAGAGGTGTATATCGGCTATTTAACACCGGTCTACGGCCTTCGTGGTCAATTCGTACGCATCAAAACTCCAAAACGGTGTTAAATAGCCGATATACACCTCTCAGGCCGATGCTATTTCTTAAATATTCTGCTACTTTGGTTCATTACATTGATTTAATGCTTTCGTAAATTGTAATTAAATTAATATATAGATGATATTCAAGTTTCTTCTATAAATACAGGGTTAATTAACTTTATTTTCATCGAGTGATATAAAAAAATTAATATTTCACTAGTGGCAATGGCCACAAGTGAAATATGATAATTTTCATACCGCAAGATGAAAAAAAAATCATGTTTTAATAGAAAAAAAAACTTGAATTTCCTGTTCATTATATATATACTCTTTTCCTTTTTTTAACCTTATGAATAGGAAGAATTCCCTTTTTATTTTGTGCATTGGCTGATTTAACAAGAAAGTAATCCACCAAGATACAAGTGAAAATACAGAAAATATATTTCACTGCAGTGAAAAATAAATTTTTACAGTGAAAATAAGAAAAATAAAAATACGCATTTTATTTCATCAATATTTCTCAATATTTCATTTATAAGTATATAATAAAATAATTATAATGATAATTCAGTTTCATATAAGTACATCTGGTTCCATACATTGCTTCTTTGATTACACGTACAATGAAATGAAATTTTGCTATAAGTGCAATGTGAAAATCAACTAATATAATATACTGTTTCTTCGGTTCAATACATTGAGTTAATGCTTTTATACATTGTAAATATAAATTTATATACTGATATTTCGGTTCCATATTAAGACATCTGGTTTACTACATTGCTACTTTTGTACCATATATTGAAGAACTGGAATCATATAATGTGATAATCAACTTATTTATTGCTACTTCAGTTCCCTCACCTTGAAAACAAGGTTTCATATATTATATATTGAATTAATATATAGATATTACGGATTCATATAAGGATATCTGGTTCCATATATTATAGCTACTTTGGTACCATCTATTGAAGAAATGGTATCATATATTGAGAAAATCAACCTATATATAGCTACTTGGGTTTTATGCACTGACGGTATGGTTTCATATATTGTGACTGTAGCACTTCCGGTTTATAAGAAGGTCTTTTCAATTCATGTATAGTGGAAGTGAACTTATATATAATCCACATGGTTAAATTAATTGAAAAAGAACAATATAAGACAGCCATGGCTTCCCATACATGTTGACTGCAAAACAGCAGGATGTTTTGCTAAAAGCTTGCCAAATAATAATTCACCGAGATTAGACGAGATGCTGCATGCAGGTGCTAGCAATAAATTATATATTTTAAAAGGCCTTTGATAAGTATAGCAATGTAAACATGCTATGATGCTAGGTCTTTTTTTATATGTTCCTTTTTATACATATATTGTGTTTTCTCTGTCATCATGCCAAATTTTAAATTTTAAAAGAAAGTGTCCATTACTGTTTTACAAATATTTTACGTCAGCAAATATACTGTTGATTCTACAGAGAAATAACCTATTTATAACAACAGAATCACTGCACAATAAATTTAACATCTTTAGCAATACCTCTAAGCAACAACAAAAATCCTCGTCTCCCAAAACGAGGTTCCTCGGTAAATATCTGTAATCATCATTCAAACTAAGATTACGTAGCATCAATTTTATATTTGATAGCTTTATTTTATTATTACTACTTTCAACAGGACGACAGGACTTGAAATGGTTGCACACTTGTTTAAAGCAAACGAAATAGTTGCACACTTTATTAAAGCGAACGAAGTGGTTGCACACTTGGTTAAAGCGAACGAAATGTATAATAATATAACGATCGTTCATATTTTGCCCAGGTAAGTGGGTTTGTATGTTATTTTAAATAATCTGAATATCCCAATTTATTATATCAGCGTTTATGCGGTTTCAGCTCCCTACTTTCTGATTTGACGAAGTTATTGAATATATAGAAATAGGTGCATATATTTAGATTTGACAAGTGACTATTTTGGTCGGTTTTCTACTCATTTATTAAAATCTGTAATTTTGGAAGTTTATAAAACAAAACTACATCAATCTTTTAGCTTGTAATAACGTCTGTAACGAATCAATACACATAAATATCCTGTTCAACCCCCACCCCCCTCGTACAGATCAGATGGCCTCGTGTTTCGATGCTCTTTCTATTACAAACTATCATTGTCAGGGTGTCGAATGTACAATGTATAGCGGTGCGATACATTTCTAAACGAGGTGAAATGGTGCGAAACGGAACAATGGCGGATTTTATACTGTAAACACACTTCAGTGTGAGTATATTTTATAAATATGTAACAGTCACTGACAATAAAAATTGCATTGCAAATTTTGTGTGGATGATATGGGGCTCTGACCTACATGTGTTTCCTCGAAATCATAGAAGTTTGGGTACAATAGTAAAAATGTTATTGAAGGTAAATTGACAGTAACTGATCCATGACAAAGTAATAAGATTAGAGCCAATATCGTGAATATTAGTTGCTATTTCTACTTATAACATTATTGAGCCGCATAGCAAACACTTCTGCGCTAAGATATATTTACGTATTGTTGTCAAAATATTTATGTGTACGACGGGATTTTGGTGCGATAAGATGATTGTACGTTATAAAAGGTCCGATAATTTTGACAAAGTTGTAATTGTATTAAGCTACAAACTGGCATTACATATCTAATTTAATCATACAAGTTACAATTGTACAATAATCTCAAAAGGGTAATCCCTCCTAAGCAAAACGACAAAACTTCATGGAAATTTACACGCTCTTTTTGATTGAGTCTTTACATGAGGGGTAATGAATAAGGACAACATCCCTCATGCCCTTGAGCGGTTTTCAATTTTCAACACTTTACATGCTGCAATAAACAAGAGCCCGGTTTGAGCCGGGTGATGCTCCCCGAATAGGTTTTGGACACAGAAAGTACAACTCTTGTAGTTTCAGAGTTATGTCCCTGGAAAAAGTTCAAAGTGCAATAATTCCAAAATTAGGCAAGGCAGAGTTACTGTTCTTTGCACAGCACTGCTAATCAATGTGATCTATCAACCTACAAAGTTTCTTGATGATATCTCTTATGATTTCCGAGTTATGTCCGGGACAATTTCAAAAAGTAAAAATAAACAAAGGGCAATAACTCCAGAATGAGGCAAGGCAGAATTACAATTCTTGTGCACTGCACATCTACCCATTGAGATATATCTACCTACAAAGTTTCATGTTGATATCTCTTATAGTTTTACAGCTATGTCCTGGACGAGATTTTTCTAAAAGGGGAGATAATTCAAAAATGAGGCTTAACAGAGTTATGGTTCTTTTGCACAGCACCTCTACTCAATGAGATCTATCTACCTACAATGTTTCATCTTGATATCTCTTATAGTTCGAGAGTTATGTTCCGGACAAAGTTCAAAGTGTTAAAATAAACAAAGGGCAATAACTCCAAAATTAAGACAAAAAGAGTTATTGTCCTTATGCACTGCACATCTACCCATTGAGATCTATTCACCTACAAAGTTGCATGTTGATATCTCTTATAGTTTTAGAGTTATGCCCCGGACAAGATTTTTCTATAAGGGGAGATAATTCAAAAACAGGGCAAAATAGAGTTATGGTTCTTTGACACTGCACTCCCCCTCAATGCCCTCTACCACTGTATGAAGTTTCAACAAATTATCTACAAGGGTTTTCAAGTTATGCAAGACGGACAGACAAACGGACGGACAGACAGACGGAAGGACGGACAGACGGACAAGGCGCCGACTATATGCTCCCCCGAAATTTTTCGGGGAGCATAAAAAATCCTAAAAGACCAGAAAAATATAACAACACTGAAATGAAATGGGGCAGCTTTTATGGCTTTGACATCTGCTGTTGTGAAATATTAAAAATCTGGAAAAAGGTTGATCCCTCGGAAGCATTCAAAACAACAAGATTATATGAAAATTGCGCACTCGATTGTACAGTTTTACAAACTAGCATTATATTTCATTTATGCAAATTTTAATTGTACAATGCTAAAAATCAGGTTTGGTGCTCTAGTCTAGATAAATGCCATTGTAGCAGGGTTTACGTTACTGTGAATGGACATTTGAAAGTTTTGAATGTCGCGCGATATCGGAAATCAACAGGACTATTACCATAGACCCTTTAAGGTGAGCTTTTCGAAACAACAACAACAACAACAACAATAATAACAACAAAACACACCTATGGTGGCATTGTTACATTCAAATCTCGTATGGCATTGCAAATGTTGTTTAACGCGTCGTGCATAACGTTGATCACGGTGAAAATACCTTCAGACTTGCACTTTTTTTCCTTTTTTTTATTCTTTTTTTTCTTATTTTGTTTTTTACATGTATCATTATTTCCATGCATATCGTGGGAAAATCGTGGGAAAACTGCAGACAATAAAATCTACAGTTTTTATCAGACCACTTGTTGTGCATATTAAATCAGTCAATGTAACCTTGACTGTTATCCACTTATCTACGTTTTCAAAAGAAAATTTCAGATAAAGATTTGGCATTGGAGTTTATGTTGTTGTTCCCCATCCCCCCCAAACACTTTGTTGTTTAATTTACTTCCCAAAACGCAAGTTACACATGTGTATAAAAAATTATATTAACGAATTCCTGTTTACTGTTTGAATTGCAGGTGCATCTCTTTGTGTCACTTAAATAACATCTGTAAAGTAGGAAATTAGATAAGGAATCAAATTTTGATAATCTCGCGAAAGTAAATGTTAAAAGGAAGTATCCAACTATATGGATTACAGAAATATATAAAAATGTTTATTCTGACAAACATCGTTTTCGCCAAGTTTTGAACTTGAGAAAATAGCTTATTTAACATTCTAACACTCCTCATAATTTTGCACTAAAAACTGACGTTAATGTTAATAAACGCTGGTTAGGGACTTGGTGCGATTTTATAACGCATCAAAACTTCAAACCGTTGCTAGATAGCCGATAAACACATGTATAAACTTGATAAACTCGTATCTTAAAATAAACGACATAAAAATGTTAAAGGCACATAGTTGTTTCAAAAATCCATTTTTTTCCATTCTTGAGAATTGTTAAACATGTGTTTAAAAAGTGTTCTATTTATGGATTGAGTGCATGTTGCATGAAAAGCACATTATGTTTCAAAAATCCAATTTTTTTATTGATAAAACATGCGTTTAAAAAGTGTTCTATTTATGGATTGAGCGCATGTTGCATGTTAAATATCTGACGAATGTAGCTCCTATATTTCCATGGCAGTTTTTAAAAGTTTCAAAGTTTATTGGCAAATCAGTAATGTGTCGTAAAGGTAGCAAAATGTAAACAAGTAAGTAGTTTGACTTCCATACAAAATACTTTACTGATTGCCAACATAGCAAAAAAAAAAAACCACCAACAACAACAGTAAAATACATTGCATGTGCATGGCAAATATGTATTGTTGAAATCTGTAACAAGACATCAAAAACATTTTTTTAAGAAACTAAATGATGCATTTACGGAACGAAAGTACGTTCTGTTTTTGTTGGCAAAATCGAAACTACATTTTCCAAAATCTTTATTATTATTATTATTATTCTAGAAAGCTGTTAAGATCAATCTAATATAAGGTAAGAATAATAGAAAATTTATATGAAATTTATTGAAATATGAATAATATTGGACAAGTGTATATAATGCTGAGGACTGACAGGAGGGACAGGTCAATTCCCAGACTTCAGCGACTTATTTCCTGACTTGGCGTAGTACCATACATATACGGGATGGGCAGGGTTGGGCCTGTCAGTCCTCAGCATTATATACACTAGTCCAATAGTATTCATATTTCAATAAATTTCATATAAATTTTCTATTGGACTACATGTATATACATGCTGAGAACTAACAGGAGAAATTTAGAGACCGCCAAGTCAGTTTGTGTCTATAATTGTTTATAACACCCAACTATAATTAAAATACATGAAATGCATGTCACAATACTATAAAGTATACATTATACAAAATGTCTATCTAATTAAACAAATGATATTATCTACTACTCTAGTATTTACAAATGTACACATTTTTATTGTGAAACAACAGCTGTATTGGTAGATAAAATAGCATCTGCAAATGATGTATCATTAGTTATAGGCTTATTATAATACTTTCTGAAATTACACTCACTTGACCAACCAGCGGTACGTAAAATGGTTGCTAGGGGCAACCTTAATTTGTTTACAATGGATACAGCTGATGACCTACAGCTATGAGGTCGGAAAATATTGGTATCTATACCTGCATCTTTCACAACCATTTTTACCCACCTACCTATTGTATCTTTTGTTACCTTTTTATATGGCCTACAAATGCTAATGAAAAGAGCAGTTTCTGTATTTCTTAGATTCTTTGTATCATTGAGATAACGTTTCAGTAGGCTTACTATGCATAATCTTTTGTCCGTGTATTCTTTAAAAATTAACTCTTTTAAATGGTAGTTAGGTCTGGATTGCTTCAAAAGATCACCGAATCCAATTTTTACATGATGTGTAGAAAACTCTAGCCTTATATCTACGCAATGCAAAGATTGTATTTTTGTCCAGATAAAAGGGACAACAACATAACAACAGTTAATGTCAGCTGTTTCAAATTATTTACACTAGCTGTAGCATGATAATCAAGTACCTTTGAAGCATCCCAAGTAATTTTACACCTAGGCAGGGCTGGCCGTAAAATAAACACACCTCTCATAAATCTTTTCACAAGGAAATGTTTACCAACATTTTCTCCTGACAAAATAAATGAATTTATGGCTGAATGAGCTGTACAGAAAGCACTGTAACCAAGTCCTTTCTTATAAACCATTGCCAAAAATTCTAAAATATTGTTTACATTTGGTGAAATGGGATTAATGTCCATTTCAACACAAAACTCATCAATTTCTGAAAATAACTCATATATTGCTTGATTGTTGTATTTCTCCATGAATGCAGCACGATGTCTGTAACATCATCTGATAGTCCCTGGTCTTAAAGTTGTTGCCAGAGATACGGAACACAGCTAGATGAAGTTTTTTCAGTAGAGGGTGTGGGTACTGATTGCCGGGTAATGTTAGTAGATCTTCCTGTACTGGAAGAAGATAAGGACATGTTATTGTCATTTTCAGTAGCTGCGGGAACCACACTTGCGTTGGCCATACCGGTGCAACTAAAACAGCTTCTGCTTCTTCTTGTTGTATTTTCTGTAGAGCTTGACTGATACAACTAAAAGGAGGAAATAAATAGTTCAAATTAGAAAACCATGATTGTAAAAATGCATCTACAGCTATTGTATTAGGGTCTTCCCTCCAAGAATAGTACCGAGACACTTGGCAATTTATCCTGTTTGCAAACAGATCAATGTCCGGATTCCCATAAAGCTTACAAATCATTTGAATATACATTTTTGTTCAGCATCCATTCGGTATCTAAATTAAAAACCCGTGACTCTGAATCTGCAGATACATTATTTGAACCTTTAATATGTTCACAGGAAAGCCATATCTCTCTTTCTATAGCAAACAACCAAATTTGACGAGTTATATCATTGAGATTGTATTTCATAGACCCTTGTTTATTGATGCATATGACTGTAACTGTATTATCACATCTTAATTCGTATATGCTTATTGCGCATTTCTTTGCAGAATGATTGAAGTGCTAACAAAACAGCCTTAAGTTCAAGATAATTGATATGATTTGTACGCTCTCTTTCATCCCATTGACCACCTGTTGCTAGGTCATTCATAACACTACCCCACCCCTCATTGCTTGAATCTGTAAGGAGATCACAGTATCAGGGCTTTATGCTATTCACTGTTTTTTCACATGTGGGTAGATTAGATATCCACAATTGAATATCACTTTTACACTCTTCATCCAATAGAACATTTACTTCAAAGTTCCCTTTATTGACCCTCAAAGCCTCATTTTTCCTAATCTCTAATCGTTTGTAATATATAGCAGCATGTGGCACCGCAGGAGAGCATGCCACTAATTTCCCAATTACTTGAGATAATTCTCTGATAGTACAAGTGGTCATTGATAATATCAAAGCACAGCGGGCTATAATTTTGGCACATTTTTCGTGGGATACATTAACTGTCATTGTGATGCTATTTAGCACAAATCCAAGAAATTCAATTATTTGTGTAGGAATGAAACAACTTTTGCTTGGGTGAATAGTCAATCCTAAACTATCAAACAAGGAAACTGTCTGATAAACATTATCTTTACATTCTTCATATGTATCCCCATTTAGCAGAGTATCGTCAATGTAAAATACATTTAAAAATGATCTTTTTCTAAGTTGAGAGGAAACACATTTTAATAGTTTCGTAAAGTACCGAGGTCCTAAATTCAGACCATTTGGGAGGCAAGTGTACTGGTAACATACCCCATTGAAAAATAATCTCAGATATTTTGCTATATGGTTTTTACACATTGACACTGTAATATGCATCCTTTAAATCACAACTAGCAAAGAAAGATCCCGGTTCCATTAATGTTATAGCTGACTGCAATGTTTCCATTTTAAAATGCTTTGAATCTATAATGTCATTCAATCGTTTTAAATTTAAAATCAATCGAATAGTTCCATCTTTTTTATATCTTATAAACAAGTTTGAAATAAAAACAACATCTTTGCTTAGTTGTGTATCAGAGACCTTTTCAATCACCTGTTTACCCAAAAGTACATTTAATTCTGTTTGAATTAGCAAACATTCTTCGGAATTAAATGATATACGATTAGGAATAACGGTTTGACACGGTAATTCAAGAAAAGGTATTTCTATTCCTTTTACGGTATTGATAATCCAAGGATCAGACGAAATATTTTCCCAAGATGAAACAAACTTGCTTATTTTACCAGCTATAAAGTTATAAGGTGTATTCTTATTGTTAAAACTATGTAAAATGCTAACCTCTGGTTCCTCACAAATTAATGTATCTGGATTATTTATTTCCACCCGTTTTCCTCCGTCTTGTACTTTGATTTCTGGAAACGACGTTTGCCTAAAAAAGGCTTCTTGTAAATGGGTTGTTTCCCTTTTTTGGAGTTTGGGTAAGGGTGACTGCGATGCTTATTGAAACTTCCTCTGTCTGACCTTATTGTTAGTTTTGATGACACAGCCTTTGTGTCATTTATCTCTTTTGTTTTCTTGCCCAGTTCGTCCCCAAATATCCACTTAGTTGACGGTTCGTTATCTGTGCTGCACAGTCGGGATTTAAACTCCTGATGCATTCCAGACTTGAAGTTCTCTCGTCTTATTTGAGTTATCTCTGTGAATGCTGCCGATAGACAGACTAATGCATTTGTGCATTCTTTTGTTCTTATTTCTTTTTTCTGTTTTGTTAGGCATTTCTGTGCTATTTCAACAACAGATGAGCACGCTGTTAAAATTAAGCCCTGTGTTTTTGATAAATTCATGTCTTTATTTCTCAAAATTTTGATGGGCATCTTCCCATAGTTCAATGTTAACCTTAGGGACACTCATATTAACAGCATTTGCAGGTCTGTGAAAGTTTTCGAGTACCTCTTTTTGATCTTTCTTGGAAAGTCTTTTTCTAAGAGACAAATTGATATTACTGGCAAGTTTTTCGTGGATTTCGTCAGTGACATTGTCGCTTTCATTGTAAAGTTTGTTCATTGAGCGTAAATCTTCACAGTCACTTGTGTCAGATTTCTCTCCTCTGAAGAAACGTCATCTAGTTCATATGACGCAGGAGCAATTGAGGAAGATATACATGTATTACTCCTTACTTGTGTGGATTCATTGCCACTTTCACCATCACTCACACAGTCATTTTTGTCATTTATTGTTTTTAGCTGCAATGCCTGGACTGTCTTTAAAAGCAATGTTTGCTGGTGAAGCATAGCTTGCAATATACCATCAGGCATACTTTGGCCCGATATAGTGGGGATACTTTGCCCCTGTTCGATGGGGATACTTTGCCCCTGTTCGGTGGGAATACTTTGTCCCGCAAGCTCAGCAATATTTGACTGACAAGATGATTCATTTTGAGAATTAGCACTTTCCATTTTTAAATCAAAATATTTTGTCACAAATTTCTCACAATTTCTTATAAAATCCGTATATCTTTCTCATGAAAGTCATAAAATCCAAAAATGTTATTTAAAAAATCATTATTCTATTAAATATTTGCACACTTTTATTCTTAAAACACAATATTCCAAATATATAACCACTACATTGTACATGATATCACAAATCCTTGATTAATTGATCTTATAAACCACCGCTATTTAACACTGTTTCTTCTAAGGAATCTACCTGTAAACTGGGAATTGACCTGTCTCTCCTGTTAGTTCTCAGCATGTATATACATGTAGTCCAATATTTTATTACTGAGATAGTACTCAATATTAATAAAATAATTCATTTGCTACGGATGAAATTGATATATAAAACGAAACTATGTTATTTCATTATGTTATTTTTTTAATTTGTTAGATTGATCAATTTTTATGCACATGCCAAGATATTGTCAATTAATATTATTGGTGAGCGGTGTCGTCTCTTATGAAATTTATTTTGGGGCCCATGGTAGGAGCTGTTAATGTCATGTTGTATTTATTAGTTTAATTTTGATTAAACAAATATGTTGTTATATTTGTATTTAATAACTTTATGTAAAAAGCATGTGCATTGTGAAATTGCAGGCTCAGTTTTACAGCTTGTTATTATTACTGTTGTTATTCCTATTACATGAGAATGATTTTATGTGCTATATATTGATGTGATCGTTTTTAGCTCACCTGACCACGAAGTGGTCAAGGTGAGTAATAGTGTTGGAACTATGTCCGGCGTCCGTCGTCATGCATCGTGAGTCGTCAACAATTGGGTTGTAAACAGTCTAGCAGACACAGTTTTAATTGGATCATCATCAAACTTAGTCAGAAATTTTGTCTCAATGAAATACAGATCGACTTGGAAGATGGGTTTTCTCGGGTCAAAAACTAGGTCACAGGAGCTATAAATAGAAAAAGCTTGATAACACTCTAGTGGCTGCAGTTTTGATCCAAATATTCTGGAAATTTGTCAGGAATGTTTTTTTTGATGATTTCTAGGTCACGTCCCAGATGGGTCATCTCCGGTCAAAAGCTAGGTCACAGGAGCTAAAAATATAAAAAAGCTTGTTAACACTTTAGTGGCTGCAGTTTTGATCCAAATATTCTGGAAATTTGTCAGGAAGGTTAAAATTGTTTTGATGATTTCTAGGTCACATTCGAAGATGGGTCATCTCCGGTCAAAAACTAGGTCACAGGAGCTAAAAATAGAAAAATCTTGTTACCACTCTAATGGCTGCAGTTGTGATCCAAATATTCTGGAAATTTGTCAAGAACGTTATTTTGATGATTTCTTGGTGAAGTTTGAATATGAGTCATCTCCTGTCAAAAACTAGGTCACATGAGCTTAAAATATAGAAAAGCTTGTTAACACTGTAGTTGCTGCAGTTTTGATCCAAAAATTCTGGAAATTTGTCAAGAAGGTTGTTTTGATGATTTCTAGGTCAAATTAGATGATGGGTTGTCTTCGGTCAAAAACTAGGTCACACTGCCCAAATATGGAAAAACCTTTTTAACACACTAGAGGTCACGTTTTTGACTCAATTTTCATCAAACTTGGCCAGGATGCTTGTCTAAGGCTGTTGAAGGGCCAGGGGAGCGATATAGGGCCATCATGGCCCTCTTGTTTATTCATTTCATTTATTTGTTTGTGACGTTGAAGGTCAATATTCATTCATAGCAATAGGAAAATATTTTTTACAAAAATATGATAATAATGGAGAAGATAAAATTGATTATTTTCTATGCAAATGTTCTTCATTAGAAAATTTACCTTTCAAATTGAACATAAGTAAGTTTTACAAATCCGCTCTCGAAAAATGGTGTCCGTTTATGATTCTTTTTCTTAATGCAAAGCTGTACAATTTCAGTGGAAATTTTTACACAATGTTATTTATACAGAACACAAGCTGTCTCTTATGAATGTATCTGACGGTAAATGTTGTATATGTAAATCTCACAGAGAAACTTTGTTTCCTCTCTTCTGGGAATGTGATTTTTCTAAGAATGTTTGGACATATGTAATTCAAAAACTTAAGTCCGCTAAAATTTTGGAAAATGATTTTTCAAATTTCCAATCAACTGTACTTTTTGGATCTTTTGAACATGCAATTAATGATAAATTGATCAATACTGTTATATTCGAAACCAAATGGGCAATTTGGAAATATCGTAACAATTGTAAGCATAATTATTCATATCAACCATTAGATCTACCTATTTTGTTAAGAAATTTGTTCAATGATATAAAATACCAATTTGAATTAAAGACGAATCAGTGACAGAATTTTTAAAATATTTGTAATTTGTATGAATATTACCTTTAATGTATTGGACGCAACTCAATTGAAATTATAGATTTAATTCATAAAGAATTAACTCGCTTTTCAACCTTGTCATTTTTCGTTTTTCGGACAAGTAAATGATACCTTTGCAAATTGTATATTTTTCACATTATCTGTACTGCTTCTTATTTTGTAAGAAATCGAATATATATTTGTATTATTGAAAGGCTGATAGGAGGATGCTCCTCGACCCCTATTATACCAATGACGGGGAAAATAAATGGGGTTACCCCTTAACAGGGCGCCCGAAACTGAAAAATATTATATATATATTCATTGGAAAGGCCCGAAAAGTTGCGGTTGGATATAACTTATCAATCGGAACACCTCGGGCGACTTCAAGAATTCCGAACTTGACGGAGATTGCCGAGTTGTTACGATTGTTAACTTATATCAGGAGACTTCTGACTTATGTGTTTAATTTTATATCTAGTATGGCAACATCGGCTGAGGTCCATGATGAATTTGGTGGCGAAATCAAGCAAACTGATTTGACTTTGATCATTGAAGATCATAAAATACCCGTGTCAAAAGCAGTGTTGTGTATCGCCTCCCCAGTATTCCGTGCCATGTTAGAAGGTGACTTCCAGGAGAAATCAAAAACAGAGATAACATTACCCGGAAAAAATTTCGAAGATTTTGTCGAGTTCCTGAGATGCATTTACCCGGACAGACTGGTTACAGGTAGATTTCAACATACTTTTTGAAAGGTGTTAGTTTTGTTTGATGGGATTTCCTTTCTAGATCATCCCCAGCCAACACGAATCACAGGTGCTCGTCCAGTCTTGGTGCCCATATAAGTAAAATGGAAGTTAAAAAACAACAACAAAAAAAACAAGAAAAAAAACATCAAAATAACAGTACTATTTTGGGTTGAGTGTAAGAAAAATAATTGATTTTTTTTCCCTACCATTAGTACGAAATAGTATATAGTAATAGTAATGGTATATAGGAATTTACTTCATTTTTTTTTTTATTTGGGCACCAAGACTGGACGAGCACTTGTGACAAGAAGACAAACCTTTTCTGCTCTGCTCTGTCTTGATACTCTCCTGCGCATGCGCATTGGTGGACTGTTTCACTACTGTTCGCTTGTGGACCGCACTCGTCGTGAGATCTGCGAGTTTACCCCTTAACATATGGATTTGTCCTGCTTTAAACTTGGAACAGTCCATTAAAAGTTTTAGGCATTATAATATCAAAATACAAAAAATTGAGCTTCAAACAGTATAGAGCCTTGTCAAACTGTATGAGTGCATAGCTGGCCTGGCTTTATACTGGTGGCAAAGACTTTATTGTTCTGTTAATAAACGTTACAATTTCATGTTCAAAATGATAGTCATTACAAACATGTCTTCTTATGTAACTTAAATGCTATTTTTGAACGGTCTTTTTCTTTTTATAGTAGCCTACTGTACAGTTGTCCTTTAAATGTCAAATCTGTAAAGTTATGTACTTACATCTTCTTAATCTTCCGTCGTTTGTTGACCATTTTCTCAAATATTTGGATAGTAACATAAAATTGATTTGTATCTCATTATCACTTTTTCCTTGTTAGACCTTAATGAATGAATGAAGGAAGGAAGGAAGGAAAGAAGGAAGGTAGGAAGGAAGGAAGGTAGGAAAGAAGGAAGGAACCGGGTGGTAGTCAGTAATTTTGTTCTTGGTCAACGGGATATCTCAAATATTTGCATGGTAAAACCGATTTGTATCATGGTCGCTGTTTTCATGTTGCACCTGAATGAAAGAATGATTGAATGAATGAAGAGAGGGAGTGAGGGAGGGAAGGAAGGAAGGAAGCAAGCAAGCAATGAAGCAAGCAAGTAAGTAAAAGGGTGGTAAGCAGTAATTTTGTTCTAAATCATTGGGATATAACTTAACGATATTTTTATCATTATTGAAAACAGTAAAGACAAATTAAGCGATTGCCAATGACTTCACATACAATTTATTTTTGGCATAAACTTTACACAGGTTATCTTTATTGTCTAACATAGAAAATAATTGTTTGTCTTGCAGTAAAAAATGCATACCAGTTACTTCCATTGGCTCATGAATATCAAGTTCAGAAAATACAAAATAGATGTGAAAAAGTTATTGGTCAAATTGTGCGTAAAAACCATGCAGATGATGTTATAGAACTTTACAGGCATATTCAAATGTCTGAAACCTTCAGTCTTGGCGATTTAAAGGAAACATGCATGTACATGGTGTCTGATCATAAGCTAGAAGAGTTTGAAAAAGGTCGCGGGAAGTATCATATATCAGACGACAGTCATCTCAAGGTCATCAAGTTAGCGCTGAGAAAACGAGAGCTTAATTCTGAAGACGAAGAATTTTTAACACTCAGTATCAACAGAAAGAACGTCCTTAACTTTAAAGCTCTCCGGGTCACATCTTCCTGTCAAAATAATATACAAATAACATTGACAGGAAATGTAAAAGAGCATTATAATAAACCTAAAGATTCTTTAAGAGCCCTACGTCTTGCTAAAAGATTCAATATCACAGAAAATAATATACGACTGAGGATAATGGAAAACTTGAGACAAATGAAAGATTTACCAGAAGAGTTGAAGGAAGAATTTAAACTGCTTCCTGAAGAAATCAAGCAAATTGTGGCTAAAAACAAAAAAGACAGCAAACATTAAATGGTACAAACTTGTG
Source organism: Ruditapes philippinarum (assembly GCF_026571515.1). Lineage (NCBI taxonomy): Eukaryota > Metazoa > Mollusca > Bivalvia > Venerida > Veneridae > Ruditapes > Ruditapes philippinarum. The sequence continues at coordinate 49,054 of NW_026858366.1, read as the reverse complement.
TAACTGCTTTTCTTCATTAAGTGTCCAAATATTAGCAAAGTTTTTTTGCTTTTTTAATTCAGCTAGTTTGTTATAGCATTGTTTTTATTGAATTACTTGATGTTTATCAATGAAAAACAGGAATACAGTTTATTCTACGCAGTGGTATTTTTATTCATTTTTTTTACAATGATTAATGCATATTTATCTTTCTCAGCTTGGAAATATTGGCATGGTACCAGAAAAATGAGAAACTTTTAACAAACCTATTAAACGGTCAGAATGCGTAAATACTTGAATGGTATTTTTTTCAATAAATAAATTAATTAAAAAAACAACAACATAAATTCAGAAAATGTTTTGTTAGTTAGGGGGACCCTCACAATTTTGGGTATCTTGAACAGTTTTGTCAATTGGGAAATGCCTTAATTTGGTCTTTATTCTGTGTACAAAAAGTAGATGTTTGATAAATATGTCACTGTATTGAATTTGTTGAGAAAACTTACTATTAAAGGTTGAACATTTGTATTTGACTGTCCAAAACTGGTGATATGTTTGATGGTTACATTTTGATTATAATCATACGAAAGAAGAAGTAGACTAAATAAGTTAAAGGATGTGTTTGTAAATTTCTGATATTAAAATGAGTGGCTAAATATACCTAAAATAGTTGTTGAATATTTTGTCACGAAGTGCGTTTTGTTGTGAATATTTTGTTAGGTAGTGCAGTCATTGCAAATATTTTGTAAGGCAATGCATTCAGATTGCAAATATCTTAAGGCAGTGCGTTGTATTGTAAATATTTTGTAAGGCAATACGTTCTTTTATATTGTAAATATTTTGTAAGGCAGTGCGTTGTATTGTAAATATTTTGTAAGGCAATACGTTCTTTTATATTGTAAATATTTTGTAAGGCAGTGCGTTGTATTGTAACTATTTTGTAAGGCAGTGCGTTGTATTGTAAATATTTTGTAAGGCAATGCGTTGTATTGTATATATTTTGTAAGGCAGTGCGTTGTATTGTATATATTTTGTAAGGCAGTGCGTTGTATTGTAAATATTTTCTAAGGCAATGCGTTATATTCTTTTGTAAATATTTTGTAAGGCAATACGTTATATTCTTTTGTAAATATTTTGTAAGGCAATGCGTTCTATTGTATTGTAAATATTTTGTAAGGCAATGCGTAAATATTGTGTAAGGCAATGCGTAAATATTTGTAAGGCAATGCGTTCCTGTGCAAAAAAATTGGAATGTTGTGCGTGTTTTCCCATGTTTTCTTAAATTCGACCACCAAAATGCTATAATTTTTGTTTATCCGACACTTTTATCTATTGACATGTATCAAATTTCCATTCACTGGTATAAAGCAGGGTCAGCTATTGATTCTATTTTTCTGTTTTGCCATTATAAAAGTTATTAATATTTAGTTTTTCTTTTAAGACAAAATTCTACATTGTTTACATTTTGCTACTTTTATGATTTTTTTTTTTGGCACTCAAAGCCTCTTTGTTCATGTAAAAAGCATCTAACATGTTTCAAATCAATTATTAAAACCACCAGACACAGATGCACGCATGCACGCACACACACACAACACACACATGCACGCACACACACACAAAACACACGCATACACGCACGCACACACACAATATTGATTTAATAAAACGCATATTTTCATTTTCCGTGTTGTTTATTTGTTGTTTTTTTTGTCGCTTCAACACAGTATAGTTTAATTGGTGGAGAAAAACATCAGATGCCGCTTCCGTACATGATTTCAGGCACGAATTGGTGATTGAGTAGAACCATCGACGTTTAGTAACCTAGCTGAAAAGCTTTCTCACTAGGCCACGGACGCCCCTTCATTTTTCCTATTGTCACTGTAAAAATAATATCTTTTTTTACTGCAGTGAAACATATTTTCTGTATTTTCACTGCTGCCTTGTTACACTTCCTTCTTCTAAATTCTGCTAATACATAACTATGTGCACAGGTGAGATGAAACTAATATATGTGCACAGGCGAGCTGAGCACATGTGAGCTAAACTAAACTATGTGCACATGTAAGCTTAAACTAAATTATGTGCACAGGTGAGCTAAAACTGAACTGTGTGCACATTAAGGTGATCGAAACTAAATTGTGTGCACAGGTGTGCTGTGAGCAGCACACCTGTGCACACAATGTAATTTTGCTGACCTGAATTCAGAGCTTAAGATCTTTGTGGGCTTTTAGAGGTCTTTGATTTCAAATCATTGAAAATTTTCAATCATGATTGTAAACTAAATACAAAGAATAATAACAAATCATATTTAAGATTGTTTTTATTTCATAAACATAAGATAAAATGTTATTATCTTTGGTAAATTAAAACTTCAGGGGAAAAAATTATAAATTTACATATTAAAAACAACATGTAACAACAATGTTTATATCAAACAAACAAACAAACAAACAAACAATTAGCAATTACATGTATAAATTAACCAAAGGATGCTTTTTTGTTGTTGTTTTTTTTTTTTACTTCACACACAAGCACAGTATAGATCATAAGTATATGGCAACTTCCCAGCTTATTTTACTGGTGGAGAGGAAGACCTTAGGTGCTCTTCTGTACATCATTTCAGGCACAAATGGGCACCTGTGTAGAACCACCAACATTCCATGAACTAGCTGGGTAGCTAACTCACATGTAGAATTTATCAACATTTGTGCAGCTCGAACCTACAGTGGTGAGAGGCAAGTGGTTTGAAGTCAATGGCCTAAAGCATTCGGCCACAGACTCCACAAAGAGGGTGCTCTAACTTGGGTGGTCTTATTATTTATAATACTGATGTTTGTACTTTTGATATTCCTCACAATTATCATGACATATATATTTAGTAATTATATTTTAAATTACTACTTAAAGTGCACACAGCTATTTCTGATGAAATATGTTATATAAAAACAATAACTTTACAGATTAAAATTATGTTTCTTCCATAACCTTATGGTTGATTCTTGAAAGACCTGTAACAAAGAATGTTAATGTAATTTCAAAGTTATGTACCGGACAAGAAAAGGGGACGGACGGACGGAAAGCCGGACGGACGGACGAACAAGGCGGCGACTATATGCTCCCCCGAAATTTTTTCAGGGAGCATAATAAAATATTTAGAATATTGATTTAATAAAATGCATATTTTCATAGTCCGTGTTGTTTATTTGTTTGTTTGTTTTTTGTCGCTTCAACACAGTATAGTTTAACTGGTGGAGAAAAACCTCAGATGTAGCTTCCGCATATTATTTCAGGCACGAATTGGTGATTGAGTGAACCATCGATGTTTAGTAACCTAGCTGAAAAGCTTTCTCACATGAAAAAAATCAAAAGTCCAGTGTTCAAACACACAGTGGCCAGGGGCAAGTGGTTTAAAGTCAACGGTCTTAACTACTAGGCCACGGACGCCCCTTCATTGTTCCTATTTTCACTGTAAAAATTTTTTTTTTTTACTGCAGTGAAACATATTTTCTGTATTTTCACTGCTGCCTTGTTAGACTTCCTTCTTCTAAATTCTGCTAATACATAACTATGTGCACAGGTGAGATGAAACTAATATGTGTGCACAGGTGAGCTGAGCACATGTGAGCTAAACTAAACTATGTGCACATGTAAGCTTAAACTAAATTATGTGCACAGGTGAGCTAAAACTGAACTGTGTGCACATTAAGGTGATCGAAACTAAATTGTGTGCACAGGTGAGCAGCACACCTGTGCACACAATTTAGTTTTGCTCACCTGAGTTCAGAGCTTAAGATCTTTGTGGGATGCAATTCTAAAGCTTTTAGAGGTCTTTGATTTCAAATCATTGAAAATTTTCAATCATGATAAATACAAAGAATAATAACAAATCATATTTAAGATTGTTTTTATTTCATAAACATAAGATAAAATGTTATTATCTTTGGTAAATTAAAACTTCAGGGGAAAAAATTATAAATTTACATATTAAAAACAACATGTAACAACAATGTTTATATCAAACAAACAAACAAATAAACAAACAAACAATTAGCAATTACATGTGTAAATTAACCAAAGGATGCTTTTTTGTTGTTGTTATTTTTTACTTCACACACAAGCACAGTATAGATCATAAGTATATAGCAACTTCCCAGCTTATTTTACTGGTGGAGAAGACCTTAGGTACTCCTCTGTACATCATTTCAGGCACAAATGGGCACCTGTGTAGAACCACCGACGTTCTGGATAGCTTACTCATATGTAGAATTTATCAACCCTTGTGCAGCTCGAACCTACAGTGTTGAGAGGCAATTGGTTTTAAGTCAATGACCTTAACCACTTGGCCACAGACTCCACAAAGAGGGTGCTGAAACTTGGGTGGTCTTATCATTTATAATACTGATGTTTTAATTTTCCTCACAATTATCATGGTATATATTTATTTAGTAATTATATTTTTATTTACTACTTTAAGACTTAGTGCACACAGCTATATCTAATGAAATATGTTATATAAATACAATAATGTTACAGATTAAAAATTATGTTTCTTCCATAACCTTATGGTTGATTCTTGAAAAATTTGTGACAAAGAATGTCAATGTAATTTGATACACAGAAAAGAAATGTTCCCGAACATAATATTCTGCTGCTATTTCTAGATTAAGTTTGGCAATGGTTTCACACATTCCCACTTTCTTTGATAAAATATGCTTACACATATCCACAGACAGCAAATATATAGCTTTATACACTTTTATATACCCTTATATGTAGAAAATGTGGGTATTTTACCCTTAAAAAACTAAACATTACAGAATATTAAAACCCATTAAAAAATAAATTTACTGAGAAATATACATGTACATTGCACCCCTTATCAATCAAGAACAAATTGTTTGACATCATGGCACGACTTTTGTGTTTATTTTATTTTTTAATCAAAGAGCGTATCAAAATTTTTTAAATTCGAAAAAAAAAAAACAACAAAAAAAACAAACAAATATTTGTCTGCTGAAGGAAAAAATATCATTGGCAACTTGCCAAAACTAATAACATGTATCTTGAATTTAATTAATAATATTTTTCCAATTACAATAAATATACACTAGTAACTAGGGTTATACAATACAATAGGGGCTTATAAATATACCATATTTTTTAATAAACACCCCCTTTTCTTGACATAGAAAAAGAAAAACTCAGTAAATTGGTTCTTCCAATAGAAATCCAGTAAAAAAACAATGCAATGTCCTTAAACATTCTTTTTATTAATAATTTATTATGATACAAAATGTAATTATTTCTTTTTGTTTTGTTGTTAAAGATACATGTATACAATGGCCAAATTTGATAATAGAAAATACTGATAATTGATACAGTCTCTTTAAAAATATTTAATAAATATGTTTTGACTCCACACAAAGTTGATATATCATGTTTAAAATTCTACACTATAGATGGTCACAATATAATATATAGTGTAATTAAAAAAAACTGGCAGATTTTTAAGAAAATACCAACTTTACTTGGCATGTAAAAGGGAACGCAGCTTCCCATACAAACTTTATTCATTCTTTTATTCAAATCAGACATACTCAGTAAGAATTTCAAAGATTTCAATAAATATCTGTGATTAAAATATTTTACTCAATGATGAGCATAGTATATCTTTAATTAAATCCCTTTAGGAAGATGTAAGACCCTTGGGCATTCATTAGATGATATACGGTTAACATTTACAAACAAAAATATAACAGTGAGCAAAGTGGCAATAATACATACAAAATGATATGACTAAAATGATAAAAGTAAAAAATATCAAGAAAAAAACACATGTCTTTTGATTCATAACTCTTACAATTGTAATTCATATAAGGAAATACTTCAAACCATTAAAAAAGGTGCTAAATTATACTCGGAATAAAATTAAAAGTGTACCGGTTTGTGCAACTCCAAGTCTGATTTGAGTGGAAAAGTGTCTTAATGTTTTAGGGTCATTTTGCACAGTTAAAATGATTATTTTATTTACATTAAAATTTTGGAATAAGGGAATGACCCGAAAGTTTGCACAAAAGTTATGAGTCCAGATCTACATAAAATTGATATACAAAGCTTAAAAAAATATTTCCATTGCCTTCACGTTATAAAAACTTCAGTGGAGTCCCTTTAGAAGATTCACCTTGATGGAGTCCCTTTAAAAGATTCACCTCAGTGGAGTCCCTTTAAAAGATTCACCTCTGTGGAGTCCCTTTAAAAGATTCACCTCTGTGGAGTCCCTTTAAAAGATTCACCTCTGTGGAGTCCCTTTAAAAGATTCACCTTGGTGGACTCCCTTTAAAAGATTCACCTCTATGGAGTCCCTTTAAAAGATTCACCTCAGTGGAGTCCCTTTAAAAGATTCAGTAGAAAAATAATGACAGTAGTTCACAAATAATACCAGACATGACTAGCTAGTAATCTGAACCTGTATCTTTTATTGTTTGGTTGGTATGTTTTGATTTTTACCAATTTTAACACATTTTTGGTCATAGCATGGAGGACAGGCCACTCACTAGCCCAGGCTAGCTGGGCACATAACCAGTTAATTACAACTTCTTTACCAATCCAACGTGATTTCTTAGTCAGGGCTGAGACATGACAATTAAACTTAAAGAACAATTGTCACACAGAAATTTGCAAATCCCGGCAAATTTGTGTAACATTAACAGAACATACTGACAAAAGAAACTGACAAATTATATTTTTCTTAAGGTTTATTTACTGTCAGAATTAGTTGTAATTTACAGGGTTATGAATTGATACAGCCAACTGCCCCATTCTAGAGGCAACCCCTGTTTGTTTTCATTCATAGTATAAAGCACTGATGCATGCACTTTACAATAGTGTTAAAAACTATATAGCAGTGTTTAAACGCTCTATACTAGTGTTTAAAACTCTTTACCAGCGTTTAAACAAATGGTGTAAACTATACCATTGTAAAACACTTTACAATAGTGTAAAAGACTTTATATCAGTGTAAAACACTCAATACCAGTGTAAAACACTCAATACCAGTATTAAACACTATAATATTACTTGTGGTAAACACTTTATACTGTTGGCAAAGGCTCTATACTGTTAGTCAAGGTAACTAAATAAAAACTCTAGCACTCAACATGTTAATAAATTAACATAAATCTACATATATTGCAGACAGTCCTTTCATTACCTGAAATTTTTATGACTTTTTTTCCCCACCTGAGTGTAAGAGAGTAAATGGGTGAAATAATGTTGAATGAAATAATAAATGCAGAAATTTTGCTTCAAATTAACTGTTGATAATAATGAAAATAGAGGATATTGAATGAGTGTAGGTTTAATACTGAATTTATTGAACGAGTTGGATAAAATCATATGAGAGCCTCTAGGGAGCATAATATTGTTTTATTTAACAAGTTCAATAAATTTAGTATTAAATCTACACAAATATGAAATTCTGTTTATCACATATCTAAAATAAGAACGGTTAAGAGTATAACAGTCTTTTTTCAATGAACACATGGTATTTTCTATTAAACACATTATGTGGTACTTGAAACCTACCAAAATTATCTTTAAACCTGGTGTGATATTTCATTTTTTAACACATGACATGAAATGTCAAGTTTTATCTTTGAATTTGATATTTGAACCTAGATTAAAGTTCACATGGCATGAAATTTAAACCACTCTTCATAAACCTGATATCATATCTGAAATTTAATCAATTTTCCGATAGCAAGAATGGGAAATGTTATCTTTAAACTTGATACAATGTTCATATGGCATGATATCCAATACGGTATCTTTAAACCTGATACATGAACCTAAATCAATTTTCACATGGCAAGAAATATGAAACTTTATCTTTTAAATTTGATATATGAACCTTAAAGATTCCTGTATGTTGTAATTAAGGTTGTTACCACACTTATGTGAAATTTTATATATGTATATAATTATGCTTCTAAAACAATTTTCAAACATCGAAGGATATGTAAAATGTGTACTGCAAATATTTGTCCACATTATATGTAATCATTAAAATATATGCATTCATTTTCTATTGAAAACTTAGACTAAAAATAAATTTCTAATTACCTCCCTATATTAAAATGAAACGTAAATTCAGTAATATCTTGCTATATAAGAACTTAGGAACTTACAATATTGATAATCTTTATTGGAGCATTATACGTATGATATAAAACCATAAAAAATGAGTTACAGGTTCTTTAAACAATGCTCATATGGCACAAAAAGTAAAATGTTACCTTTCATAAATTTTAATCTAAATTTTCACATGGCATGAAATGTGAAATGTTATACAAGAGCCTCAATCAATTTTCACATGGCATGAAATGTGAAATGTTATCTTTAAAACTGATACATGAGCCTTAATCAATTTTCACATGGCATGAAACAAAACTAAATCTTGTAGAAGTATGATATGTGAAAATAAGGTAAGTTTTTAACATGGCATGACATTTGACAAGTTATGCTGTTTTTTTTTTCTTTAAAGGCCCATTATTCCCCCCATTAACTGTTTTTATTTTTCAAAAGCTTTCATTTTTTTTTGATTCCTATCAAAGTTTCCAAAAAGTGTAAAATGTGGCAACATATAAATAAAAGTGGTAACAATAATTATGTCATTCATGAAACAATTACATCTCAGATTTTCATGGTTTAAATCTCGACATTATCACCTTTTATAAAAAAAAAAGAAACTTAAAAAGAATATGGCATTAGATAATTAATTTGAATATATAAATTAGTTAACTCACAAGTTCATTGACATCATAACTTAAACTATACATGTACATTTATTTCTATAAAAAATCCTTCTTAAAAACAGTGTAAAATAATTATAATAATAATAATAATTATAAAATCTTTTATAAAACTGCAATATAAATATAAATTCTATAATATAAATTCTACAATAGCTATTTCCTTTTTTACGTGATAGCTTTTTTCCCCAAGAAATAGGTTTATTTCAAAAAAAATAAAATGAATTGAGCTTAACAAAACAAATAATAACTTTTAGTTAAGTTATATCCTTTGTATACCATACAATAACAAAATTTTGATATATCATAAAATACACTAATTAACAAATTTAAACAAAAGTTAGTTATTCATATTTACAATTGCCGTATTCAATATATCTTATTAAGACCTAATTTGTTATGCCATTTAAAGTCCTAATTAAAGTTGTATTTAGTATACCATACAAAGTCCTAATTTGGTATGCCATACAAAGTCCTAATTTAGTATACGATATAAAGTCCTGATTAAAGTTGTATTTAGTATACCATACAAAGTCCTAATTCAGTGTACCATACAAAGACCTAATTTGGTATGCCATACAAAGTCCTAATTATATTCATAATCAAATTTACCAGACAGAGTCCTGATTTGGCATACTATACAAAGATCTAACACAAAAATTTTGGTATATCATTCAAATCATGCAAAAACCTAATTTAGTATATCATTTAAAGATCTTAGTTGGTATATCATTCAAAAACCTAATTTGGTATATCATTCAGAAACCTAAAAACCTAATTTGGTATATCATTTAAAGATCTTAGTTTGTATATGATACAAGGGCCTAATTTGGTATACCAAATGGCAACTAATTTAACTCATATCTAACAAGGATCTTATTTGGTATACCAGATGGCAACTAATTTAACTCATATCTAACAAGGGCCTAATTTGGTATACCAAATGGCAACTAATTTAACTCATATCTAACAAGGATCTTATTTGGTATATCATATACAGCCATGATTTGGTATACATCATATCTTAATTTTGGTATACATCAAACAAGAAACTAATTGGGACAGACAGGTGAGTGGGAAAAACAATTACTTTTTCCCAAATAGGGAAAAACATACAACTTTTATCCAAACTACATTCTTTAAGTACAGAAAAGTTTAAAAAAAATAGTGATATAATGATATTTTTGTACTGAAGAGGATGGAAATGGATTTCTGGACAAGATTTTGGCTTTTATAATTAAAAGTTTGAGAAAAATGACTACTTAAACACAAATCACCTATTCTCACACAAACTCACTATCCTGCTGCAAAAAGGTTGTCCAAAAAGTTCAGGGAAATATTTAGATTGAAATACCTGATAGTAACTGAAGACCCAATTTTCTGCAACCAAACATAGCAAAACATGTGATCAAGGGCACTTCAAAGATTTGCACCAGAAGTATTCCAAGCCACTGCCTTAAATGACTTCATGTTTGTTTTTCTGGATTTTTACAACAATTTTAACTCGTGTTTTCGGTCATACTTTAGCGGTCAATCGACCTTATTGGCTTTTGTGGACAACTAACCAGTAATAACCAATTTCTACGCAAGTGACCAAATACTAATCCCATATGATTGATGAGAGACAAATGACTATAAGACTAAATGTCAGTGATCGATTGTCAAGGAAAGCTACATCTTGCTTGTTGATTGAACCCGCGGCCCTAAATGGATTACAAATTCGATGCTCTCAGTGACCCCTGGATTACAAATTTGATACTATTCCTATTGAAAAGACAAAAGCAGGTATAACATCAACAAGCTTCTGGCAATCAAAAAAAAAAGCCCAGCGTGTTATAAATCTTTGACATTATAAATATATATTAAATACAGAATCATGTTAAAACATAACTAGAACTATCGCTGAATGCGATTCATACCCCCACCAATGTCCTTGACAGAAGACAACTTGGAAAGGTGGTTAAGGGAATAACTTAAGTGACACAAATACATAAAAAGAAATTATCTCTGGTGAAAAAAAGACATAATTGTACAGGTAATAGTAAAAATATCTATTATCAAATCATGTTTGAAACAGTTACAAATAACCTTTCATTTTCCCAATATACTAAACTTTTTATAAGTCAATTTTTGACCTTCAAGTGTGGCCTTGACCTTCAGCTGGCACTAGGGTAAGATGGGTTCTGCACATCGCCCAATTGGAGTGAACATTTGAGTAAAGTTTGAAGAAAATCCTTCCATTAGTATAGAATTTATAGAGCGGACACAACATATTGTCTAGTATTGATTGTATGTAAATTTAAAGACTTAAAAAGGGGCATAACTTTGTCAAAATCCAATACAGAGTTATGAAACTTGACCTGCATATCGTAATTGTGACCCTCATATATCTTTTAAGTTTCAAGCAAATACCTATGCTAGTTTCCGAAAATATTCAAGAACATGTTTTAATCTAAGAACATTTTCTAAGTCAATTTTTGACCTTCAAGTCTGACCTTGACCTTTAGCCTGCACAAAGGTGACATGGATTCTGCACATAACTTGTTTAAGTGAACATTTGAGAAAAGGTTGAAGAAAATTCTTCCATTACTATAGGATTTATAGAGCGGACACAACATATTGTCTAATATGTGATTGTATGTATATTTGAAGATTAAAAAGGGGCATAACTTTGTTAAAATGCAATACAGAGTTATGAAACTTGACCAGCATATCTTAATTGTGACACTTCGTTTATATTTTAAGTTTCAAGCAAATACCTTTCCTAGATTCAGAAATATTCAGATATATGTTTAAAATTAAAGAACATTTTCTAAGTCAATTTTTGACCTTCAAGTGTGACCTTGACCTTAAGCCGGCAAAAGAGTGACATGGGTTCTGCACATAACCTTGTTGAGGTGAACATTTGAGCCAAGTTTGAAGAAAATCTTTCAATAAGTGTAGGACTTACAGAGCGGACACAACATACTGTGTAATATTTGATTGTTTGATATTTGACCTTCAATTGTGACCTTGACCTTGAGCTGACACATGGGCAACATGGGTTCTGCACATCCCATCGTTGAAATGAACATTTGAGCCAAGTTTGAAGAAAATCTTTCAATAAGTGTAGGACTTACAGAGCGGACACGACATATTGTGTTAAATTTGATTGTTTGATATTTGACCTTCAATTGTGACCTTGACCTTAAAATGACACATGGGCAACATGAGTTCTGCACATCCCCTTGTTGAGGTGAACATTTTAGCCAAGTTTGAAGAAAATCTTTCAATTATTGTAGGACCTACAGAGCGGACACGACATACTGTCTAATATATGATTGTGTTTGATATTTGACCTTCAATTGTGACCTTGACCTTGAGCTGACACATGGGCAACATGGGTTCTGCACATCCCCTTGCTGAGGTGAACATTTGAGCCAAGTTTGAAGAAAATCCTTCAAGTGGTATAGGAGTTATAGAGCGGACACGAAAATGGAGACGGACGGACCGACCGACCGACTGACCGACCGACCGACGCGACAAAGCGAATCCATTATAGCCCCCCCCACATTTTGTGGTGGGGGTATAATTAGATATTACAATAAATAATGCTGTAACATTTATCTGGCATGAAAACATAATAAAAGGAAATTCTGCTGCACAATTGTAAAACAAGATAAACAAATACCCATAAAATTTTGATAATGAATGTGACCTGCTTTAAATTTGGAACATTTCATTGGTATTTTTAGGTAAGAAAATATTAACCAAAGCATCCAACTGAGTAAAACTACAAATGCTGACCAGGCTTTATACTGGGGGAATGGGCAAGTTAACAGTACATATATTCAGGCTGGCCTGGCTTTATACTGGGGACATGGGCAAGTTAACAGTACATATATTCAGGCTGGCCTGACTTTATACTGGGGGCATAGGCAAGTTAACAGTACATATATTCAGGCTGGCCTGGCTTTATACTGGGGACATGGGCAAGTTAACAGAACATATATTCAGGCTGGCCTGGCTTTATACTGGGGACATGGGCAAGTTAACAGTACATATATTCAGGCTGGCCTGGCTTTATACTGGGGACATGGGCAAGTATTTATCAGAATTGGCACATTTAGAACATCATAGAAAGAAAGTAACCCAATGTTTCAATATGCCCTGACATTGCTCTGCTTTTTTTAAGAAAACACATTTTCAAAGTCATCAAATTAATTCCGGAGGATGCAAAGTAAAACATACATATTTTTCAAACACATTAAATTACAAAACTCTTACATTACAAATATACATGTATATAACATATATCTATTGAAATAACAATTTTGATTTTAAATTAACATATAACACATTTCACAACATTCACAACAATTTTTTTAACTATGTTACGATTCACAGGTGAGACAAAGTGCCGTCTGCCCTTTAATGTAGTTCCGGCACGGGCACAGTCTTCGGAGATTTACTTGTTTTCCTACACAGCTAAAAAGTAGTTCCTCTTGCTGAAGTATGCAGTCATTTGTCTTAGTGTCCAAAGCAGGATAGAAAATGTCAATAAGAGTTTTATTTGCAGCACACGACGCGCCATGTGATATAAGAGCACCATGAGAATTTGTTTCTAAGAAATGACTTGGTTCACAAATTAAATCTGTAAAATAAAGATAAAAAGTTATAAATAATGAATCATACTTTAAAGCTTCAGTTTTTCAAAAGGTTAAAATATTTGAGCCGCACCATGACAAAAGCAACATAGTGCGTTTGCGCCCAGCATGGATCCAGACCAGCATTTGCATCTGCTCAGTCTGATCAGAATACATGCTGTTCGCTATCAGTTTCTCTATATAAGCGAACAGCATGGATTCCGATCAGATTGAGTGGATGCCCAGGCTGGTCTGAATCCATGCTGGTCGCAAATGTACAATGTTGGTTAAAATTGTCATGGCATGGTATATTATTGTCAAATCAAAAGAATTATGGAGGAAAATGAAAATTGCCATTGATAGAATACATAAATAATAAGGAAACCCCTCAATACTTCTAATCTATCAGTCTGCTCTCTATATGTAAATTAGTAAAGCAGATGATTCGTTTTCCAATCTTCTTTTTTTTTTAGAAACAAAAATCATTGGCATCTATAAATAGCTCCCAGAAGCTGTATTAAAGAAGGATATACAGTGATATGATGCACTTTTTCCAAGATAAAATTACTGAAATATCTAGTTTGAAACAACACAGAATTGTATTTCCAACAAAAAACTAAAAACTGAAGGCCGCTTTAACAATATGGATTTCAGAGACATAATGTGCCTCTATGTGCCTTTAACATTACAACATCTTCATGTAGGTTTTAAGACACACAAATGTGCTTAAAGGCCAGTTAAGCCTCAGTAATGCAATCATTGTTAATTTTTTTCAGAAGCTTTTTATTTTTGTTACTCAATGACCGTAAAGCTGAACCATCTTGTGTTTCTTTTGCGTTGTTGTAATTAGTACAGTTAGCTACACTGACTCACACGGGTAAAATCTGTTGCTACCAGCAACCTAAATGTTAATTTTTAAAAACATCACTTACTTTTCTCCCAACAAACATCCTTACAAGATTTTCCCGCCTCGCCAAATAAAATCTGAACTGCACTTTCTGGCGGCCATTTTGTAAGCTGTTTTTGAAACTGGCAAAAATTCTGGTGTTCAATGTAGGCGTTCATTCTCTGTATAAAACCCTCCTCTGTATACTCGTATGGTAAGTAACCTTTAAACTGAAAGTAAAAAGAGATCCATATGTATACTCGTATGGTAAGTAACCTTTAAACTGAAAGTAAAAAGAGATCCATATGTATACTCGTATGGTAAGTAACCTTTAAACTGAAAGTAAAAAGAGATCCATATGTATACTCGTATGGTAAGTAACCTTTAAACTGAAAGTAAAAAGAGCTCCATGGTCACAGAGAAATTACACAAAGTCCTAGGATTGTACCAGCCATCCCTACGTTACAAATCAGATGCTCTCGCTTACTGAACTAAGTGGGTGGACAAAGTAAAGCAGAGTATACTAAGTTTAGTTACCGGTAGCTTTAGATATAAAGATTTCGAACAGATTATCTGGTTCAGTATAAAATGATTGTAATCATTATTTATACATCTAGCGAATTCACACAATCTGTCAACTTGCAAGCATTTACTTTATATTATTTATGTATCAAGAGAATTCACAAAATTTGTCAAGATTATATAAATTACATTAAATTATTTACATTTTACTTTTTGCAAAAAATATGCAATCCACAAATCTAAAAACCAACAAAAAATGTCCTTGGTGACAAAAAATCAAAATTTCTTGACCAAAAAAATCAAGCGGTTTTACATAGAGGATATTAAATGAGTGTAGATTTAATACTTTTATTAAACGAGTTGAATAAAATCATATTATGCTTACCAGAGGCTTGCATAATATTCTTTTATTCAATGAGTTCAATAAAGTATTAGTATTGAATCTACACAAATATCATATTCTATTTATCACATATATGAAATAAGAATGGTAAACTGTTAAAATGAGTAATTTTCATTGACGTGCCTATAGTGTGACTCTAACATTAGCGCGCTTGAATGCTATGTTTATAAATAATGCAAATGACATCAAGTGAAAGTGTTATTTCACAAGTGTAATATCGTTTTTATAAAATGGCTATATCACACTACTGTACCTTGGTTTATATGATAAAATATTATCATACTTACATGATCAGTATCTAGAATTTTCTGTATAGTTGTTCTAACCTCCTCCGGATCATTAATATTATCATACTTACGTGATCAGTATCTAGAATTGTTCTAACCTCCTCCGGATCATTTATATTACCATACTTACATGATCAGTATCTAGAATTTTCTGTATAGTTGTTCTAACCTCCTCTGGATCATTTATATTATCATACTTACATGATCAGTATCTAGAATTTTCTGTATAGTTGTTCTAACCTCCTCCGGATCATTTATATTATCATACTTACATGATCAGTATCTAGAATTTTCTGTATAGTTGTTCTAACCTCCTCCGGATCATTTATATTATCATACTTACGTGATCAGTATCTAGAATTTTCTGTATAGTTGTTCTAACCTCCTCCGGATCATTTATATTATCATACTTACGTGATCAGTATCTAGAATTTTCTGTATTGTTGTTCTAACCTCCTCCGGATCATTTATATTATCATACTTACGTGATCAGTATCTAGAATTTTCTGTATAGTTGTTCTAACCTCCTCCGGATCATTTATATTATCATACTTACGTGATCAGTATCTAGAATTTTCTGTATTGTTGTTCTAACCTCCTCCGGATCATTTATATAATCATTATTACGTGATCAGTATCTAGAATTTTCTGTATAGTTGTTCTAACCTCCTCCGGATCTATTTATATTATCATACTTACGTGATCAGTATCTAGAATTTTTTGTATTGTTGTTCTAACCTCCTCCAAATCATTTATATTATCATACTTACCTGATCAGTATCTAGAATTTTCTGTATAGTTGTTCTAACCTCCTCCGGATCATTTATATAATCATACTTACGTGATCAGTATCTAGAATTTTCTGTATTGTTGTTCTAACCTCCTCCGGATCATTTATATAATCATCACTTACATGATCAGTATCTAGAATTTTCTGTATTGTTGTTCTAACCTCCTCCGGATCATTTATATTATCATACTTACATGATCAGTATCTAGAATTTTCTGTATTGTTGTTCTAACCTCCTCCGGATCATTTATATTATCATACTTACGTGATCAGTATCTAGAATTTTCTGTATAGTTGTTCTAACCTCCTCCGGATCATTTATATTATCATACTTACGTGATCAGTATCTAGAATTTTCTGTATAGTTGTTCTAACCTCCTCCGGATCATTTATATTATCATACTTACATGATCAGTATCTAGAATTTTCTGTATAGTAGTTCTAACCTCCTCCAAATCATTTATATTATCATACTTACATGATCAGTATCTAGAATTTTCTGTATAGTTGTTCTAACCTCCTCCGGATCATTTATATTATCATACTTACATGATCAGTATCTAGAATTTTCTGTATAGTTGTTCTAACCTCCTCCGGATCATTTATATTATCATACTTACGTGATCAGTATCTAGAATTTTCTGTATAGTTGTTCTAACCTCCTCCGGATCATTTATATTATCATACTTACATGATCAGTATCTAGAATTTTCTGTATTGTTGTTCTAACCTCCTCTGGATCATTTATATTATCATACTTACATGATCAGTATCTAGAATTTTTTGTATTGTTGTTCTAACCTCCTCCAAATCATTTATATTATCATACTTACCTGATCAGTATCTAGAATTTTCTGTATAGTTGTTCTAACCTCCTCCGGATCATTTATATAATCATACTTACGTGATCAGTATCTAGAATTTTCTGTATTGTTGTTCTAACCTCCTCCGGATCATTTATATAATCATACTTACGTGATCAGTATCTAGAATTTTCTGTATAGTTGTTCTAACCTCCTCCGGATCATTTATATAATCATACTAACGTGATCAGTATCTAGAATTTTCTGTATAGTTGTTCTAACCTCCTCCGGATCATTTATATTATCATACTTACGTGATCAGTATCTAGAATTTTCTGTATAGTTGTTCTAACCTCCTCCGGATCATTTATATTATCATACTTACGTGATCAGTATCTAGAATTTTCTGTATAGTTGTTCTAACCTCCTCCGGATCATTTATATTATCATACTTACGTGATCAGTATCTAGAATTTTCTGTATAGTTGTTCTAACCTCCTCCGGATCATTTATATTATCATACTTACATGATCAGTATCTAGAATTTTCTGTATAGTAGTTCTAACCTCCTCCAAATCATTTATATTATCATACTTACATGATCAGTATCTAGAATTTTCTGTATAGTTGTTCTAACCTCCTCCGGATCATTTATATTATCATACTTACATGATCAGTATCTAGAATTTTCTGTATTGTTGTTCTAACCTCCTCTGGATCATTTATATTATCATACTTACATGATCAGTATCTAGAATTTTCTGTATAGTTGTTCTAACCTCCTCTGGATCATTTATATTATCATACTTACATGATCAGTATCTAGAATTTTCTGTATAGTTGTTCTAACCTCCTCTGGATCATTTATGTTTATAGTGTACACATAAGGTTCACCTATAAACTGCTCCGCGTACGGATGTTGACTGGTTAACTGCAATTAAATCATATTTTTCTTAAATTTTTTAAACATTTTTTCCCACTTTTGCTTAGTTCTTTAGTCAAACCAATGCTGTTATTGTCATGTAGTCACTTTATATACTGTATTGGTGAACAGTGACCACAAATGCCCCCTTTTGTGTACTATATATAAGAGTTGTGTCCCTTGTAATGGCTGCACGTGTTTTTTCTCGCTGAATAATAATTGTCAATAAATACTAAGTATGGGAATAGACGTTGTTGCTTATAGAATAAGGATTGGATTATTTATGATGCCACGCAAGTGCCGAACTAGATTATGTACAGTGTGTATTAGCAAACGTAGTGTAAGTGTTTGTTTACGACTAGTAGCTTTTCTCGCTGTGTTAACTTTACTGGGTGGAGATGTGGAAACTAACCCCGGGCCGCCAAGGTCACAGAAACAGCGTACACTTTCTTTCGCTGAAGTGACGAGCTCTCCCTCAGGATCGGTAACAATTCCGACAACATCCCAGGAAAATGCAAAGCGAACAACAAGAGCAACCGCAGGGCAGGATAGTGAGGTATTATCTTTTCTTCGAGATATGAAAAATGAAATGCGGACTGATTTAGCGGCCATTAATTCAAAAATTGACGATATAACTTCTGCTGTAAATGCTTTAAAATCAGAAAATCAGGCACTTAGACAAGAAAATCAAGATTTGAAAAAACAAATGCAGAAACTATTTATAAAAGTTGACAATTTAGAAGGACAATCCCGTCGAAATAATCTTAGATTCCATGGAATACATGGCAAACTAGGTGAAAAATGGGAGGACACCGAGGTAAAGGTTCGGGAATTTATCAAAAATGACTTGGGTCTACCAGAAATGGAAACTGTGCATATCGAAAGAGCCCATCGTGTTGGCAGTAGGTTAACAGAAACATGCCCGATTGTAGCTAAATTCGCCAACTTTAAGGATCGCGAAAATATTATCCAAAAAGCGAGACAAGTTTTGAATAGAGGGTCTCCTTTTTCAGTAAGGGAAGATTTCACAGAACGTGTTCAGTTACAAAGGCGTGAATTAGGTCAAAAACTAGTACAGGCTAGAAATAGTGGACAATACGCGTCACTACGCTATGATAAACTTATTGTTGACGATAGTGTTTACAAATATGACGATCTAACCAATCAGATTACCAGAATCGGATCTACACGAGTGAGAGGCGAACGTGTTACAGGACCACGTGATCGAAATTTTAGGCGGGAAACAGTGTCACATGATACATTTGTTAGCGATGGCGACCAATCAGGAAACGAAGGAGGAATCGAAAGTGAGGTTTTAGGCGGAGACTAGGAAACAGGTCAAGGCCCAAGTGTAAATATAAACATTGTCACGTGGAACATTTGCGGTTTAAAGAAACATGTACATGACTACAATTTCTTAAATTATTTACAAAGGTTTGACATTATTGGTTTGATAGAAACTTGGAATGATGTTGAAAATGAATTTGCAAATATTTTGAATGGTTATACGTGTTTTGATAACATACGTTTAAAATCTTCTGGCTCTTTACGTAACAGTGGTGGTGTTTCCGTGTATATTAAATCGCACCTGATAAAAAACAATTTTATTTTCACGTATATGCACTGACTTTAAAGATTGTTTAGTTTTTTTATATTAAAAGTGCTTTGTATAGATCCATGCAAGATATTATTTTATACATTGTTTATGTTTCTCCTGAAGGGTCAAATATTTATGACAAAAGGTCGGAAGAAAAATGGAATTAAAACCATCAAAGTAATATTGAAATATTAAATAATATGTATCCAAATGTATATCTATACTTAGGTGGCGATTTCAATGCACGTACGAAGGATTTGTTAGATTATATTCCACATGATAATTTAGATGTTATATTTAATACAGAAGTTGATTATGATTCAGACTATTTCGAAATTTCTAGAAATAACAAAGATATTGAGAGATATAATTTATTTGGGAAGTCTCTTGTAGAATTATGTTGTATTCATAGTATCCATATTTTAAATGGTCGTTTGTACAATGATGTTGCAGGTAATTTTACTTGTTTAACTTACAATGGAGCAAGTGTTGTTGACTATCACATTGTCTCGTCTGATATTTTTTTCTCATATAAGTTATTTTAACGTTGAAGAGCGTCACGAATCAGATCATTTACCAATTTGTGCAAGATTGACTTTAGAGCGAGGGCAACCATTTGTTAGATATAATAAGAAAAATGAAACCTTTAATGAAGTACATGTCGACAAATATAGATGGAATGATAGGTATATGGCGGATTTCTTACAATTATTTACCGCGGAGTATAATTCTATACGAGATAATTTACTTAATGAAATAGATCTAAGTGTTAACAATGCAGTTAATCATATCATTAATATTTATAAAAAATCATCAGCAAATATGCGCGTTAGATATTTAGCGCGAAATAGTGTGAATAATAATCAACCCTGGTGGGACCGAGAATGTGAAACAACTAAGCAGCTTAAATACGCAGCTCTACGACGTTTTCGCTGGACTAATAACACATTAGACTTTCAACAATTTGTAGCGCTCCGAAAACGTTTTCAAAAAACTTGTTATATAAAAAAGTATCTTTACCAAAAGTCTAAGCGCGATCAACTAATTACGTTACGATCAAATCCCAAAGCCTTTTGGAAACTGTTAAAATCTAGAAAAACAATCTTCATTGATAGATACGGGAGCTTGGTTTGATTATTTTCATGAGTTACTATTTAAAAGTAACCAGCTAATATATATGAAAGTAATTGGGACTTTAGAGTTAATACTGATGAGGAAAATCTGTATTTAAATTCTGAAATTTCCTCCGATGAAGTCATCAAAAGTATAAACAAATTGAAATGTGGAAAATCACAGGGAAGTGATGGCATCGGAGCAGAATTCTATAAAAATACTTCGTCATTAATCGCACCTGTCCTTTGTAAATTGTTTAATAAGATATTTAGTACTGGGGTTTTCCCAGACATTTGGAGGGATAGTATTATAGTACCTGTGTACAAGTCGGGGCCTCAGGATGACCCTTCTAATTATAGAGGAATTTCCTTAATCAATGTTATGTATAAAATATTTTCTAATATTATATATGATAGGTTATATAATTGGGCTGAGAAATTTGATAAAATAGATGAATACCAAGCCGGATTTCGAGCCGGTTACTCTACAATTGATAATATTTTTATATTACAAAGTATGGTACAGAAATATATTAGTAAACCGGGCGGACGATTTTATGTTCTTTATGTAGATTTTAAAAAAGCATTTGATGGACTTAAACATTTTAATTTATTCAATACTATAAACAGATGTGGCGTTAGGGGGAATTTATTTCGTGTTCTTTTATCAATGTACTCAAAACTGCGTGGATGTGTACAAGTTAGTACAACCAAAACTACAGACTATTTTAAATGTAACATAGGTACAAGACAAGGGGACGTAACAAGTACGATTATGTTTAACCTGTATATAAATGAGTTATCTCCCTTTCTGCGTAATAAGGGACATCGCGGTATATTCATTACGGATCAAATTCCCGATATTATATGCATTCTTTTCGCTGATGATGTTGCAAATTGCGCCGATACTGCGATCGAACTTCAGTCTCAATTAAATTCAATTTCAGATTTTTGTAATAATACCGGTATGTCTATAAATGAGAATAAAACTGAAATTATTGTATTTAGAAATGGTGGACCGCTCAGATCATATGAAAAATGGTTTTACAACGGCAGTTCAGTAAATGTCACACCAATGTACAAATATATGGGTCTTTTATTTACACCTAAATTATCTTGGACAAAAGCAAAAACTAAACTTGCTGCACAAGCTAGGAAATCTATTTATGCTATTAAATCATATCAAAGAAATTTTGGAAAGTTTTTACACTCTGATTATTTTAAATTATTTGACTCTATGGTAAAACCTATACTTACCTATGGTGCCGAAATTTATGGAAGTGAAATCTCCGAAATTCTTGAACAAGTTCAAATACAATATTGTAAAGATTTTCTAGGTGTAAATTATTCTGTTAATGATAATGTTTCATTGGGAGAATGTGGAAGGATGCCTTTATGTATTGATCATCATGTAAAAATTATCAAATATTGGTGTAAACTTCTTTGTATGCCAGAACACAGATATCCTAGAAATTGTTATTTGATGTTAACTCGACAAGATAATGTTGGAAAGAAAAATTGGGCTACTTCAGTAAAAAACTTATTTTATACTTATGGGTTTGGCTTTGTATGGCTAAGTCAAGAAATTGGGGATATCAATCTATTTATTTGTCAATTTAAACAAAGAATTATTGATTGTAAGACACAAAATTGGATGGAAGAAATTCAAAATTCACCCCGATGTGACACCTATAAATTTTTCAAATCTATGTTAAATCCTGAAAAGTATTTATCTATTGATATGCCATTTTATGTAAAAAGATCATTATCGAGATTTAGATGTTCTAGTCATAAATTATATATAGAAACTGGACGACATTTGGGTATACCTAGATATGAGCGAATTTGCCAACACTGTTTGCAAAATTATAACAATTCGTTCATCGAAGATGAATTTCATGTATTTTTTATTTGTAATAGATTTTCCCAACACAGACAACGTTATATATCTCCATGGTACAGTCATGATTATACATTCCATAATTTTTTGTAATTTGATTAAAACTAAAAATGAAGAAAACATAAAGAATATTGCTTTTTTTGTTCATGAAATTATGAAAATTGTTGATAATTAATATCAATAGGAAAGCATGTCATATATAACAATGTATATTGTAGACACAGCTAAATATGTATTTCTGTTTTGATTATATTGTGTATTTTGGGCCGGAGGCCTTTATTTACAAAATAAAATGTTGATGTTGATGTTGATGTTATCCACACTATATGGGGCATACATTGTAATGTAGGATCTCAGACCTTTTCAACAACTGTAAACTGTTGACAAATAACTCATCCATATTTTTTAGGCAAAATTACAGTAATAGTGTCAATATTATCTTTAACTTACAGTTTGACCTTACAGTTTGACCTTAACCTTTGACCTAAATTCTGATCCTCTATATGCCTATGGGCACTTGTCTAAAGAAGCATGTGTCACCTGCACACTGATTTTCTGCAGTAATTACTCTAATCAAGAGGAACTGCATTTGTTTAAGCCATCATTATGATTATAAAGCACAAACAGGCAATGGAGTAAAACCATCAACCTTTTCACTATATACACTGTATGAAAGCTGGATAGTTTCCTTGCATGAAGAAGTTCAATTATCTTGACAAGCTTTAAATCAACAGCTCTAAGAGACAAAATGTTAAATGTTGGCTATAAAAAAAAACCAAAACATTTTGGCCATTATGAAGACTTGACACCATAACTGGTAAAATAACAAGCAGCTGAAGTTATTAAAACATGGATATATCTTTATTTAAGATAGAATTAAAATTAGTAACACTGTTATAAGGTCATATGGTAACTTTTCAGACTTACTGTTTGAGAAATACCTCAAGAGGACCACTGGTGCATTATATGTGCGGTATAAGTAGGCACCAGAGTAGAACCACTCATCTGTAACATGCACAGATAACTTTCAGACATAAAATAATCCAGAGCCCTTTACGAGATTCAAACCAGCAGGGTCGTAAATCGTTACAGGACCATAGCCATTGTGCCACATCAAATAAATAGATTTAAGATGTCAATAAACATTGATTACCTCTCTCTCTGTTGGTTTTCCTTTAAAAAATGGCACTGTATTTCTATTGTGAGGTTTGGCAAACTTTGGATTAATGTAAACTGCACCATTCGCTATAGCTTCTAAAGGGGCCGGCCCTTCATAGGGAAATCCAAGTCCCAAAAATATCTGAAATAATCAATGTTAGAGGATACAGGTGTGATTTTCTTTTTTACTAACTGTAAAGTCAGATACTTTCGCAAGGCTAAAATTTGGCAAAATCAGCATTACAGAATAACAGGTGGGATTAAATGTAAGCAAATTTCTAATTTGAGTTCTGTTGAATTAATATATTACTTTAGTTTATACTAATATATCATAGTTTCATTGATGTTGGAAGCTCTAAGCTTATTGAAACACTCTTGTATCCGTTTCTGGGTCCTTTACCATTCAATGACAGAGTTAATTAAGCAAACTATATAATATATAACAGATATTCACTGTCACTTACTTTAGATTTTCTCAACAACGTGTGAAGATCTTCGCCATTCAATGACAGAGTTAATTAAGCAAACTATATAATATATAACAGATATTCACTGTCACTTACTTTAGATTTTCTCAACAACGTATGAAGATCTTCGCCATTCAATGACAGAGTTAATTAAGCAAACTATATAATATATAACAGATATTCACTGTCACTTACTTTAGATTTTCTCAACAACGTATGAAGATCTTCGCCATTCAAGATCCCATGGTTTATAACATAATTTGGAATGTGCTCTAACTTGGCAGATTTATTCTCCTTGTAAACTGTCCCATGTATAACTATACCAGACTTGTTTACCATGTTCAAATATTCTTTTTTATCCTGCAATAATGGTTTTTAATTGAATTATTAATTGATTAATCGATTTATTAATTGATTCAATTGATTAATTCATTGATTTAGCTGATTTATTCTCTTAGTAAACTGTACCATGTCTTGTTTTCCATGTTCAAATACTCTTTGGTTAAGTATATGTCCTTAAATTTTCATAAATTAACATAAAATGCCACAAAGATGGGCTACAGTAAAGTCTTGCTTTACGACCAACCCTAAATTGTGTGCAAATCAATATTACGGCCACTTTTTTCGGGTCCCGATTTTTTGCCATAATTATACTATAAGCATATTTTGTTTGTAAAGAGAAGGTAACTTCAAAATATTACATATAAATTATACTATAAGCATATTTTGTTTGTAAAGAGAAGGTAACTTCAAAATATTACATATAAATGACCTAAATTGAGCTTAAACACACTCTCATTTATCAAATATAAATCCACAATGATGAATTCTTTTTCTGAAAGTTTATATTCCTGTAATGAATTCTTTAGATATAAACTTGCAGACAAACAGACAGATGGACAGAACCATATCAACACATCTGGGAAGATATGTTACATTATATCAAGAACAAACAACCATAATGCAACACAATATCTTACCTGCCACATATAGTCATTTTTACCGTAAACTACGGCCATGTTACTTCTCTCAATGTCACGGACATCTGACTCGTTTAAATGTCTTTCCACTACAAAACCCATGAATGAATTATCTGGACTGTGTGCTGTAAAGAAATAAAATTTAAAACCAAAATGAACATTGTTTGGCAAGGCAGAGCAAATATCAAGACAAATTGTAACAAATTTTACATTCTTAAATAATGATAAATAGTTATCGATGAAAAAAAAGCAAAATTAAAAATTCCATCACAACTTTCGTAAAATAAAAACAGCTTTTTTTTGGTTAGGTTTTATGTTGCACCAACACTTAAAAGGTCATATGGCGACTTTCCAGCTTTAATGGTGGAGAAAGACCTTAAGTGTTCCTCTTTTCATCATTTCAGGAATGAAGGGAACCTGAGTAGAAACATTACCAGTCCATAAGCTAGCTGGATAGGTTCCTCACATGAAAGAATCTATAGTTCCTTGTGGGACACAAACCTAAAGTTGTAAGGGCAAGTGGTTCAAAGTTGACAACCTTAACCAATTGACTATGGACATAACGCCCCTGATAGTGTGGCTAAGACACATCTTATCTTTGATTGCCTTACCCTTAGCCTTTGGCGGCAACAGTTTCTAAACATACTACCATTGCAGACCCACTATCTGCTGACTCGGAAAGATCATAGTCTGATCATAGTCTGAACTGTTTCCGCTATTTAGTCATTTTATATTTTAAATAATTTTCTTAAAAATAGTGCTTTTTACCAGTTTGATAAATGGACAAGTCCACTAAAAAAAATTTACATGAAGTTTAAACCAATCATTCTTTCAGATAAACATGTTTTTTTTTTTTAATTTTTGGGACCTAAAAAAAGAAGAAAATACAAAACTTACGGAACATGTTAAAAAACTGCTGTGGCATTAAATCCTGCCCACCCCAAGACGTCAATTTCTTACGTTGTTTGGCAAATGATCTTAAGTTAAATGCCGGCTCTGTACCGAATGAGTCCAATATTCTTAGAAGGCAACTGAAAATACATCAATAAAACATCATCAAACTACTATAGAAGTTTGTGTACTTTAGCTATTAATTTTCAATGTAAATGTGTCCTGAAGAAGGTCTATAGTGAGACCGAAACCGGTTGACCATCATTAAAAGCAGTTAAACCTACCCTGGTGTTGGTCGTTTTGCACCTCCTATATCCCGCTTTTTCTGTGTTACTATAGAAGTGGTTAAGTTAGCGATGTGGAAATATTGGTGATTTTTTCATGAATTGACGAAAATCGCTTAAATTTCCTCTAGCGTAAATATCAAGCAACTTGTCATTAAATTCTACACTTGCAAGATTCGCTAATATCCTCAAGCAAAATGTCTTAAATTGTCTTAAACTGACAAGTCTTTTTAAAGCAGCATGCCTCCATATTCATGCTAATTTTCATGCCAATTTTGACAATGTATTAAAAAGTAAAATATTGTGAAGTGAACAAAGAAAGTATTTTTCCCATTGCAAATGGCACATGTACAATTAAGGCATGTAATTTACCAAAAAGATGTCAAAATATGCAAAGATAGCCCTTTCTGCTATAGTAACACAGTAGAAAAAAAATATGGTGAAAAATACTGCAAAATCGGTCATAAATCGCACATAACATGGAAATTATAACTTTTATCTTGAATCTTTTAATTTTACATTTCTAAAAATCTCAGTCCTTTTTTTCCTCTCAAGTTTGATTTTCTTGAAATATTTTGGTTCATCTGGAGGCGTGCATGCTGCTTTAAGATTAAGCTTGGTAAAACGTAATACATGTACACCTCCATAAAATACCTGAATTTGCCATATCCATTTTTCACGTATTTCTTGAACTGTTTCAGGCCAACAATATCAATATATATAATGTCTACAGGAAGCTCTCTTCTACTCTGGCAAGGGGAATTGGCTGCGGGCAGCTGTGATACAATGCTGTAAATATACAAAAATTCAATGAACAAGAGGGCAAAAATAGCCCTGAAATCGCTCACGTCAATATAAAAACTCAGAAAGCTAAAACAAGAGCACTGCTTAGCGGAGCGTTATATGCCAGAAAGTGATTTTTTTTTAAGTAAGGATGAAGCGTTTGTAAGACATGGGAATAAAATAAAGTATTACCTCCTTCAAATAGCAATCCTCCTATGAAGTTTGAATATTAAGGGCCAAATGGAACTTAAGTTATGCTCCAGAAACTGTTTTCAGTTTTAAGGTAAAAGTGACCTTGATCTTTGACCTTGTGACCCCAAAATCAATAGGGGTGTTCTACCCAAAATGGACAATCATCCTATGAAGTTTAAACACTGTGGAACGTAAGTTATGGTCCGAAAACTGTTTTCAGTTTTAAGGTAATAGTGACCTTGACCTTTGACCTTGTGACCCCAAAATCAATAGGGGGGTTCTACCAAATATGGACAATCATCCTATGAAGTTTGAACACTGTGGGCCAAATTGAACTTAAGTTATCTTCCGGAAACTGTTTTCAGTTTTAAGGTAATAGTGACCTTGACCTTGTGACCCCAAAATCACTAGGGGTCTTCTATCCAATATGGACAATCATCCTATGAAGTTTGAATATTGAGGGCCAAATGGAACTTAAGTTATGCTTCGGAAACCATATTGCTAACGGACGGACCCCAGGGGGTATAACATAATATGCCCCAATTTAAAATAAATAAATTTTATTCTTTTTTAAACAGTTTCAAGCATATTTCTTGAATATGTATGCTTTAAATGTCCAAAGTATCTAGCCAGGCTATTACTGTTGGATCACTCAATTCAAAGAGTGTATCCAAAATTCAAAACAGGGATCATAAATCAATTATACATATAATTTTAACAGGTTAAATCTTAAAGGAACTCCACTGAGGTCCAAAAGCCTAAAAGATAAATTTTTAAGTTCCAACATAGATCAGCCTGGGGAATTTAAAACTAAAAAATATGCAAAGGATAAGAAATATACTCATAAATACACATAAATGTACATTGAAAATCCTATTTTTCAGTCACACACAGCCCATTTTGAGTGAAAATCAATAAACACATTAGTCCTAGTATATCAAGGTGTTTCATAAAGACCCTTTAATAAAATTTTGTTCTCATATCTTAGCTTTATAAAAGATCATACATCTGCAAGATAATTCAATAATTTCACCACAATGCCATAATGTCCTGGACGTCCAGGATTGTCCCGAAAATAAAATATCTGTCCCGGAGGAGTCCCCAAAAAAGTATGGCATGTATGACTTCACTCAAATATAAAACAGAAAATATTGTTTTCTACACTCATATTTATTGTTATAAAAGCTGTAAATGTAACAATATTAGAAGAAAAACAGGTTACATTATATGTTTAACTACTGTATACAACAAATTGAATGAGAATTTAATTTTAAAATGACACAGTGTCAATTAGTGTACCACATATTCTCTAATAAAAGGGCATTGTGTTGTTCTAAAAAGGGGGATGTTAATCAAAGTACAAAAACATCTTAAAACTCATCCAAATAAAAAGAAAGATTATATTAAAATAATGTCCGCTGAATTATATACTGCATGCACAAGCTATGCTTAAATTCAGCTAATTTTCTTAGATTTACAATAACCTATTGTATTGGTACCTATAGTTCCTTTTTTTTTTGTCAAGAATAACAGAGGTTTTTATTAGATGAGGTGCTTTTATTAGAGAATATACAATAAGTGCACTAGAAGAAAAATGAAGTGTTTGTCACACAAGTGTTATTATTTTTAATAAGCACCCCCACTCACTTTATACTCCCACTTAACTTTTCTTATATACATCACCATCCCCTGATGTAACATGAACCCTCTCATTCATCATTTACTTATTATAAAATGAAGAGTCATGTCACTCTATTTGAAATTAACTTAAAAAGTAAGGGTCAAATCCCCCAATTCAATATAAACTTAAAAGTAAGGGACAACTAACCCAATCCCAACATTAACTTTAAAGTAAGGGACAACTTACCCAATCCCACATTAACTTAAAAGTAAGAGACATTAACTTAAAAGTAAGGGTCAACTAAACCAATCCCACATTAACTTAAAAGTAAGGGACAACTAACCCAATCCCACATTAACTTAAAAGTAAGGGACATTAACTTAAAAGTAAGGGTCAACTAACCCAATCCCACATTAACTTAAAAGTAAGGGTCAACTAACCCAATCCAACATTAACTTAAAAGTAAGGGTCAACTAAACCAATCCCACATTAACTTAAAAGTAAGGGACAACTAACCCAATCCCACATTAACTTAAAAGTAAGGGACATTAACTTAAAAGTAAGGGTCAACTAAACCAAACCCACATTAACTTAAAAGTAAGGGACAACTAACCCAATCCCACATTAACCTAAAAGTAAGAACATTAACTTAAAAGTAAGGGTCTACTAACCCAATCCAACATTAACTTAAAAGTAAGGGACAACTTACCCAATCCAGCATTAACTGAAAGTAAGGGACATTTACTTAAAAGTAAGGGTCAACTAACCCAATCGAACATTAACTTTAAAGTAAGGGACATTAACTTAAAAGTAAGGGTCAACTAAACCAATCCCACATTAAATTTAAAGTAATGGATATTAACTTAAAAGTAAGGGTCAACTAAACCAAACCCACATTAACTTAAAAGTAAGGGACAACTAACCCAATCCAACATTAACTTAAAAGTAAGGGACAACTAACCCAATCCAACATTAACTTAGAAGTAAGGGACAACTAAACCAATCCCACATTAACTTAAAAGTAAGGGACAACTAACCCAATCCCACATTAACTTAAAAGTAAGGGACAACTAACCCAATCCAACATTAACTTAAAAGTAAGGGACAACTAGCCCAAACCAACATTAACTTAAAAGTAAGAACATTAACTTAAAAGTAAGGGACAACTAACCCAATCCAACATTAACTTAAAAGTAAGGGTCAACTAACCCAATCCAACATTAACTTAAAAGTAAGGGACAACTAACCCAATCCAACATTAACTTAAAAGTAAGGGTCAACTAACCCAATCCAACATTAACTTAAAAGTAAGGGACAACTAACCCAATCCAACATTAACTTAAAAGTAAGGGACAACTAATCCAATCCAACATTAACTTAAAAGTAAGGCTCATATCCCCCAATTCAACATTAACTTAAAAGTAAGGGTCAACTAACCCAATCCAACATAAAATTAAAAGTAATGGTCAGCTAACCCAATCCAACATTAACTTAAAAGTAAGGGACAACTTACCCAACCCCACATTAACTTAAAAGTAAGAGACATTAACTTAAAAGTAAGGGTCAACTAACCCAATCCCACATTAACTTAAAAGTAAGGGACAACTAACCCAATCCAACATTAACTTAAAAGTAAGGGACAACTAACCCAATCCAACATTAACTTAAAAGTAAGGGACAACTAACCCAATCCCACATTAACTTAAAAGTAAGGGACAACTAACCCAATCCAACATTAACTTAAAAGTAAGGGACAACTAACCCAATCCAACATTAACTTAAAAGTAAGGGTCAACTAACCCAATCCAACATTAACTTTAAAGGGTAAAATAGTGATTAAGAGACTTATCTCTATTGTATAAAACAATAAAATGTTCCCTGAAATAAAATGGTGCAACCTGATAATCTCCCTTATCTGTTAAATGGTTCCAGAGTTATATCCCCTATTTAAATGGTGAATCACTCCCACGAGGAATAGAGTCAACCATGTTTTTCCGGAGGAAAGTGAGTGTAAAACCCACAAGCTTTGCATGTCAAAAGGGTGTTTTTTAGTATTTAATAAAAAACCAGGTCATTGTCTCTCAATTACTGAACTAAAAATAGAAACACAGGAAGTGTAGAGAAAGAGGTGTTCAGAGTAACCCTGTAACTATTAAAATTCAAAAAGCACACATTGTTATAAAGTGTTAGTAAACAATTAGGAAAACTAAATTAATATTATGCACAAATTTACCAGTTCATTCATCCATAATTCTGAAAATAATTTATCATACAAAATAAGCCTCTCTAAATACATATATTTAATATTCATATGTTTTGTATACGGAAACATTCTTTTCCTGTCATGAAAGTTGTACAATTCTAACACAGGCTGTATTATAAATGATACCTTTGATTTAGATGGACTGTCTTTATAATAATCACTACCTATAATTAGGACATACTTTCTTATCATCAATACCTATAATTAAGACATACTTTTTTGTAATTAATACCTATAATTAAGACATACTTTCTTATCATCAATACCTATAATTAAGACATACTTTCTTATCATCAATACCTATAATTAGGACATACTTTCTTATCATCAATACCTATAATTAGGACATACTTTCTTATCATCAATACCTATAATTAGGACTGACTGTCTTATCATCAATACCTATAATTAGGACTGACTGTCTTATCATCAATACCTATAATTAGGACTGACTTTCTTATCATCAATACCTATAATTAGGACATACTTTCTTATCATCAATACCTATAATTAGGACATACTTTCTTATCATCAATACCTATAATTAGGACATACTTTCTTATCATCAATACCTATAATTAGGACATACTTTCTTATCATCAATACCTATAATTAGGACTGACTGTCTTATCATCAATACCTATAATTAGGACAGACTTTCTTATCATCAATACCTATAATTCAGACATACTTTCTTGTAATCAATACCTATAATTAAGACATCCTTTTTTGTAATTAATACCTATAATTAAGACATACTTTCTTATCATCAATTACAATAATAAGGTCAACGTGGGAATATTTTCCACATCAAAAATAATAAACTGTATAATTCATATTTAGGCTTCCTGTGAACTGATGTTTGAAAAGAACAAGAGGGCCATGATGGCCCTGAGGTCGCTCACCTGTATATAGGCCCCCCCACCCCCGGGCCAATTTTTACCCAAGGGCTTTTATTTGTTTATTTGAACAGACTTGGTAGACACCCATAAGAAGATGTTTCATGCTAAACATCTAAGTTCTAGCTCATTGGGTTTTTTAAAAGAAGATTTTTAAAGTTTTTACTATACACATATAGTTAAAAACAATGACACCCCTGGGGCAGGGCCAGTTTTGACCCCCGGGCTTTTATTTGAACAAACTTTGTAGATATTTACTTAAAGATGTTTCATGCTTAATATCTAAACTCTAGCTCTTTGAGTTCTTTAAAAGAAGATTTTTTAAGTTTTTACTATATGCATATAGGGAAAATCAATGACCCCCTGGGGCGGTGCCAATTTTGACCCAAGGGCTTTTATTTGAACAAACTTGGTAGACACTCATTAGAAGATGTTTCATGCTAAATATCTTAGCTCTAGCTCTTTAGGTTCTTTAAAAGAAGACTTTTTAAGTTTTTACTATATGCATATAGGGAAAATCTATGACCCCCTGGGGCGGGGTCAATTTTGACCCCAGGGCTTTTATTTGAACAAACTTGGTAGACATTCACTAGAAGATGTTTCATGCCAAATATCTAAGCTCTAGCTCTTATGGTTCTTTAACAGAAGATTTTTTAAGTTTTTACTATATGCATATAGGGAAAATCAATGACCCCCCGGGGTGGGGCCAATTTTGACCACAGGGCTTTTATTTGAACAAACTTGGTGGACACTCACTAGAACATGTTTCATGCTTAATATCTTAGCTCTAGCTCTTTGGGTTCTTTAAAAGAAGATTTTTTAAGTTTTTACTATATGCATATAGGGAAAATCAATGACCCCCTGGGGCGGGGCCAATTTTGACCCCAGGGCTTTTATTTGAACAAACTTGGTAGACATTCACTAGAAGATGTTTCATGCTAAATATCTAAGCTCTAGCTCTTACGGTTCTTTAAAAGAAGATTTTTTAAGTTTTTACTATAAGCATATAGGGAAAATCAATGACCCCCCGGGGCGGGGCCAATTTTGACCCCAGGGCTTTTATTTGAACAAACTTGGTAGACACTCACTAGAAGATGTTTCATGCCAAATATCTTAGCTCTAGCTCTTTGGGTTCTTTAAAAGAAGATTTTTCAAGTTTTTACTATATGCATATAGGGAAAATCAATGACCCCCCGGGGCGGGGCCAATTTTGACCCCAGGGCTTTTATTTGAACAAACTAGGTAGACACTCTCTAGAAGATGTTTCATGCCAAATATCTTAGCTCTAGCTCTTAGGGTTGTTTAAAAGAAGATATTTAAAGATTTTTCTTTCGGTTGCCATGGCAACCAGAGTTCTGCATGGAATTAAATTCTTTGAACAATTTTTAAAGGTGATCACCAAAGGAACATTCCTGTGAAGTTTGGATGAAATTGGCTCAGTGGTTTATGAGGAGATGTCATTTAAAGCAAAAGTTTACGGACGGACGACGGACGGACGGACGGACGGACGCCGGACGAAAAGCGATCACAAAAGCTCACCCTGTCACTTTGTGACAGGTGAGCTAAAAACAAACTAGCATGTAGGTAAAATAGTTACCGCACTATACATTTGTAAATAGGTGTGTATAGTATTTTCATACACTGGTGGCCATTTAAAAACCTTGATCGCTATGCTTCGTCAGTTTTCAAATCACCCACCCACATCTGAAAATACTATGCAGACATATTCCTCGTATGGTAACTGTATGTATTACATCTTGCTTCACAATCAAACTAAAATAAATTCTGTTCAAATATTGAACTCAGCCACTAAATCAAATTGCCCAAAATATTTTTCAGAGGACCATATATAAAGAACCCTTAGTGTTTGAAATTATTTTTTGTCCAATAGGATTGCTGTACATGTATTTCAAATGAATAGTAACACATTTACTTTGGTAAATCTGCTAACTGTTAATCAATCTAGTATATCGACTGTTTACTAAAATTTAAAACATTAAGCTGGTTAAAATTTATTAGTACAAATGTATGTATTTAAAAATTTAAATCGGCTGTGCGGCTGTCCTGCGCCTGGACAATTAAATTTTGTAAATACGTAATAATAAACTTTTGCCTATACTTAAAAACTGTATCTGATCAGGGATAGGGAGTCCGAACTGAATTAAAAATTCACATGCTGTTAATAGTCTATTTTGGAAGTAAAAATTCATACACTGCGAAAGTAATACATAATATGTTAATAGTCTATTTAGGAAGTAAAAATTCATACATGGAGTAATAAATACATGGTACGTGAGTTAGATCGTTACCTTGACAACATTGCAACATTTAGCATCACACCGATAGTTTGGACAAAGTCAGACACACACATGTTCAATCAGTTCTAACCCGTCTCTAGAGACCAGGCCAGCGGGGAAAATGGTTTTAGTAGAAAGGTGGTCTTAAAAATGATTTTTCATAGGCAGTTATTATTAATCCAGTACAGTGTAAAATTTAGTGCCAAAATGAATGTTTTAAAAACTAAAACAATCATCAGCTACAATATTATTTTAACTTTCTTCAAAACTTGAAACAAAATTGTGGACATTAAAAATGAAAAATAGAACCAAAAAGACAACAAAATAACACAAAATATTAAACACAACAACATAACAAAAATTTAAGTTTTTTAAAGAAACCTTTATCCTGCTGGACACAATATTGTTTAGTCTTTGCCACCCAGCATAAAACCAGACCAGCCTGACCATCAATGCAGTGTAACCAGGCTCTATACTGTTGGCAGCTCAATTTTTGTATTATAATATTGAAATCCCTTAAACTTTGAATGGCCTGTTCCAAATTTAAACCTAAATGAATTCTTTAATTCTAACTCCACAAATGTTCAAAAGCCTAAAAAAAAAAAAAAAATTTGAACTTCTTACAATTTGATCTTACTTTAATCAAAGAGATATGCCAAAGATAATGTAATTAAGAAATATACTCTGATGTATTTTTGTGTAATTCTTAGCCCGATTTGAGTAAACGCTTTTCAATTTTTGGTAATTTTTTCACAAAATAATTATTCTGTAAAAACCGACTGAGTGATTGATTTGAAATTTTGCACTTGGGTTATTGGTCTAGACCTACATTCAAATTGAACACTTATCTCAAAATAATTTTTCCTGGTGCGTCATGTTAAAGGCCGTAAATTAAATTCCGTAGTGGAATCCCTTCAAACTTTGAACGATACTTTTTTTAAAATTCAGAACTGAGACAATACATCACTCAAGTCCAGCAGGATAAAGGTCAGATAAACCTGACTGAAGTAGAACGTGATAAATATTTACATATGATAGGAAAAAATCACGGAAAATTTAAAACTTAAAGATTTGAAAAGGGTGGGACATATCTTTTGGCATTCCAAAAAACATATCAACAAAAGCAGTTGTAACAGTATAGTATACATGTAACAAGATTTCACACACATTAATAAGAGGATCATATCCAGGGTTTCCAAAAGCAAAACTGCCGTAACTTGTTACTTTAAACTAACCCCACTAAATATAAGAGATGGACTTGTCCATTTTTCAATCTTGACTAAACCATTTATCAATTTTATGGATATTTTTTTTCTTTTCAAAATATGTTCTGAATGAATTGCAAACAGTGCGGGCTGATCTTGGTCTGCACTGGTTGCATGGATAGAATCTGTTCGCGCCAGCAGGCTTAGGGTTAAAATGTACCCAGTTTTTTTACACATTAATTTGTCACTTTAGTGCAGGAACAGGTTAACTCCTATTAAAATCTGATAAGTAGTTAATCCGTTAGGCTGCTTCCTCATCATGTTTCTTTTCACTTCTTTTGATAATTTCCCAATGTACATTTGAATTGCATGTTGTTATTTCTAACTTTGAAACTTAAGTAAATAGCCCCCTAGAATGATCTTATCTGGCTCTTTGCACTGCACATTCCAATATTTGCAATTCGCAAAACGTGCAAATGACCGTACGGGTTACTGGCCGATATGAAAAACAGTGCGTATCGGGTAAACTGAGTACACAATACTGAATAGTATTCTGAACATCGCCACGGTTTAAAATACATATATAATGTAGCATCTACACAGACAAAGTTTCACAGGCTATAAAACAGGGACATTCCTAGTTTAACTGGGTATACTTTCAACTCTATATAGTACTTTGGAAATATCTGTATCAGCAAAAAAATCTTAAATTTGCAAAAATTAGCAAAACAAATCCCTTGTGAGAATTTCTGATTATTCAGTGCCTTTTTTTATACTGATCTCCCTCAACCTCAAAATTAGAAGATCCATATTCCAAAACAGGGCAAGTTCATTTTACAAATTTAGTGGGGTTTGAGGTAATCTTTGAAATTTCAATTAATCTAAAAAACAAAACAAACTTGTTACGACAGCATTGCCATGAAAACCCTACAATATCGTGAAATATAGCAAAAAAAAAGGTCCCTTGCAAGACCACATTCTTACATCACCTTGAAATTATTCTGTAAAAAATAAGCGTATACTAAATTATCATGAGTAATTTTTTTTCCAAAAGAAAACATTTATATCACATTTTGTATGTCTTTAATCAGAATAGTAAGGCAAACCTCTTATAAGCTTATTTTCATGTTCTTAACAATCTGATCTTTTAAATCTCTCAAAAAGGACAAAGTTCCTTTGATGTTTTAGGTGAAGTTAGCTCTTTCAATTTTACAGTATGGGACTAAGGTCCTTTGATCTCCTTTTTATTATCTTACAGGCAGAATGAGGTCATTCAAACTTGGCTGATTTAATCACTTCAGTAGATTTAAGCTTTATAAAGCTCAAAAGTGGACTATGTTCTTTCTAATGAGCTTCTCCAATCTTTTAGACTGAGCTTTTTATGCTCTTAGACAGACTGAGCTTTTTGAGCTTTTATGCTCCAATAAAGATTAAGCTTTTTAAGCTCTAAGACAGACTGATCTTTTACAGCTTCTTCGATAGACTGAGCTTTCTATGCTCTTACACAAACTGAGCTTTTTAAGCCCTTATATAGACAGAGCTTTTTATGCTCTTAGACTGAGGTTTTTAAGCTCTTAGATAAAAACTTAGCTTTTATGCTCTTAGTAAGTCTGAGCTTTTTAACCTCTAAGACAGACTGAGTGTTTCAACCTCTAAGATAGACTGAGCTTTTTATACTCTAAGACAGACTGAGCTTTTAACCGCTAAGACAGACTGAGCTTTTTATGCTCTAAGACAGACAGAGCTTTTTAACCTCTAAGACAGACTGAGTGTTTCAACCTCTAAGATAGACTGAGCTTTTTATACTCTAAGACAGACTGAGCTTTTAACCGCTAAGACAGACTGAGCTTTTTATGCTCTAAGACAGACAGAGCTTTTTAACCTCTAAGACAGACTGAGCTTTTTAACCTCTAAGACAGACTGAGCTTTTTATACTCTAAGACAGACTGAGCTTTTTAACCTCTAAGACAGACTGAGGGTTTTAACCTCTAAGAGTGTTTTAACCTCTAAGACAGACGGAGCTTTTTAACCTCTAAGAGTGTTTTAACCTCTAAGACAGACTGAGCTTTTTATGCTCTAAGACAGACTGAGCTTTTTAACCTCTCAGACAAACTGAGCTTTTTATGCTCTAATACAGACTGCGTGTTTCAACCTCTAAGACAGACTGAGCTTTTTAACCTCTAAGACAGACTAAGCTTTTTAAAGTGTTTAGACAGACTGAGCATTTTAACCTCTAAGACAGACTGAGCTTTTTAACCTCTAAGACAGACTAAGCTTTTTAAAGTGTTAAGACAGACTGAGCATTTTAACCTCTAAGACAGACTGAGCTTTTTATGCTCTAAGACAGACTGAGTGTTTCAACCTCTAAGACAGACTGAGTGTTTCAACCTCTAAGACAGACTGAGCTTTTTAACCTCTCAGACAAACTGAGCTTTTTATGCTCTAAGACAGACTGAGTGTTTCAACCTCTAAGACAGACTGAGCTTTTTAACCTCTAAGACAGACTAAGCTTTTTAAAGTGTTTAGACAGACTGAGCATTTTAACCTCTAAGACAGACTGAGCTTTTTAACCTCTCAGACAAACTGAGTTTTTTATGCTCTAAGACAGACTGAGTGTTTCAACCTCTAAGACAGACTGAGCTTTTTAACCTCTAAGACAGACTAAGCTTTTTAAAGTGTTAAGACAGACTGAGCTTTTTATGCTCTAAGACAGACTGAGTGTTTCAACCTCTCAGACAAACTGAGCTTTTTATGCTCTAAGACAGACTGAGTGTTTCAACCTCTAAGACAGACTGAGCATTTTAAGTGTTTAGACAGACAGAGGGTTTTAACCTCTAAGACAGACTGAGCTTTTTAACCTCTAAGACAGACTGAGCTTTTTAAGTGTTTAGACAGACTGAGCATTTTAACCTCTAAGGCAGACTGAGCTTTTTATGCTCTAAGAGACAGACTGAGTGTTTTCAACCTCTAAGACAGACTGAGCTTTTTTAAAAGTTTAGACAGACAGAGGGTTTTAACCTCTAAGACAGACTGAGCTTTTTAACCTCTAAGACAGACTGAGCTTTTTTAAAAATTTAGACAGACTGAGCATTTTAACCTCTAAGGCAGACTGAGCTTTTTATGCTCTAAGACAGACTGAGTGTTTCAACCTCTAAGACAGACTGAGCTTTTTAACCTCTAAGACAGACTGAGCTTTTTAAAGTGTTTAGACAGACTGAGCATTTTAAGCTCTTAGACAGACTGAGCTTTTAATGCTCTTACAGACAAAGATATTTTTAAGCTCATGAATAGCTCTTTGTCGCTCTTGATCTTTTAAGATCTCAAGACCAAATAATGTGTCCACAATTATTGTCAAGCACCAAAAAGCGTACCAGATTACAATAATCTTGACTTGCTAAATAACCACTTTATTTATTACTCATAGTCTAATGTCATGAATGACGGTTACTGTTTTGGTTTTTATTTTTCCTATATTAATTAGGATAAGCTGACATTGGCTTCTATGGTAATTGAGCCACGTCACGACAAAACCAACTTAGTGTGTTTGCCACCAGCATGGATCCAGACCAGCCTGCGCATCCGCGCAGTCTGATCAGGATCCATGCTGTTCGCTTTCAGTTTCTCTTCTTGTAATTGGCTGGTCTGGATTCATGCTGGTCGCAAACCCACCATGTTGGTTATGTCATGGCACGGCTCAATTATAATAAAAATACTCTGACAAACGAACAGGTAAGAACATTTAATACAAGGGGAACATTTGACATTCTTCCTCGAAAAGAAAAACAACAAACAAAAAAAACTGTAAATAAATGGTAATAGGCAAAAGAAATGAAATAAAAAAAAATGTACAAAAATATAATTCCATCAGGACCTACAATTTTACTTTAACACATTACAATTATATATTTGTAGCACTGATTTTACAGATTAGAAAATTCTTACAATTTTATTATTTGTACATGATTGTAAACATGTACATAATTTCTGTAAATTTATATTTTATGCTTTTTCAATTTTGGACAGGTTTATCAAACTGTTATATATATAAAATATTGTTGACAGGTTATATATGTTTGGCCGTGTCTAAAAGGTTATTTGCTATATAAGATCAGGTAATATAAACCTGAAACTGTTAAAACAGAGGTCATAATTATAACCTGTCAAAAAATCTTAATAATTATCTTATCATATATATGTGCACTTAAAACTCAACATATCTTCACTCAGTTTGCAATTTTCGAGTAATTTTGTAGTCATAAATGCTTCCAAGGATCACACTTCATCCGTTGTTTTTTTTTTTTTTTAATCATAGAACAACAGGTTAGGACAAAATTTCTTTTCCGAAATCATCAGGGAAGTTGCTTTTCAAAGTCTTAGCCACCTATATACATAACAAAAGAAAATGCTAAAATACCTGCTAAGCTGGTCAGTTTCACTTGTAATGGTCAGTTGATGGCCAAGTACATACAGGGCTGTAATTAAATCTGACCACTGCACTAGTTCACCTAACGGTCCACCTGTAAGTAAACAACAAAGATCATAGTGCCATGCAACTTTAAATACCCACGGCCATTATCAAGCGGATAAGAGGTGTGTCAAAGACAACTATTTTTATTGGTTGCCTCATGATTTCATATGGCGATTATAACCAATCAAACCGTTCGTTCTATACAATGTTTGGTATTTCAGACAAAATTGCAGCAACCAATTAAATTCAGCTAAGAAATGTTCAATATCAAAAATGTATATGAAGAATATAAATTTTGTTAATGCGATTTCATTGGTCAATATATTATGCACCTGTTGCTGTATACCGACGATAATTGATTCATTTTATACATGTCTTGATAACACATTAATCAGCCGTGAATACCCGACTATGAGTACAATGAAACTGCTCATTTAAGAATATTATTCATGAAATACTATAAAACTACAAGTTTGTAACAACGTTTCATCCTTATAAAACTTCTTATAAACATTTTTTACTACATTATATTGCCAGTTTTTTCCCCCCATACTTTAAGAATGGTGTTGTTAACAAACAAATTGAGAAAAATGCATCGTTTTGACTCAAAATAGGAATTTTACGTAATAGGCCAGGTATTCATGTGAAATTTTTTTTTAATCCAAGGAGAAATGAGAGTTATGTATAATTTACTTTGTTTTATCGCATATCATTTATCAATATGGAAGCAAGCATCCATTATTGTTTCTGTTTACCTTTTAATTTTCAATTTTTTTTACCATTTTCCGGTATAAGTTATAAAAACAAAAATACAATGCTGATTACCTTTGAACTGCATTTCAGCAAATTTCCATCCAGACTGCTTTGAGAGTAATCCTAAATGAACCAAAATCTGAAAAAATGGACCTAAATGATAAAATATGTCCTAAAATTATGATAACCTATATGCAAAAACTATAGAAGAGCACGCATGTATGCAACTGTAAGAACTAACTCATTTGCTACAAAAACATGTTGCAATAACCTTAGGTTATATAGATTTCATTTTTTGTTCAACTGTTTATGAAGCTTAACTCTTATAGACACTCTCAAATCCATTTCTGGAACCAACCGGAGTACTGAGCAATATGTGTCACGTGAACAACAGCTTGCCATTGACAGGGTTTGAACCCACACGGCTAGATATCTTTAGGTTACTAATCTGACCCATTAACCATTTGGCCACAATGTCACTTAATGTGCTATTATTTGTCTTGCATGCTATTATTTGTTTTGCATCACGACTCTTTTCGTTTTTGTATATACACCCCCACCCCACTCCCAGCATCTTGTCATGTTATTAATTAATACATGCCTTTTAAAATTTCTGTTTGACAGTAACTGTTGTGAACAAAATTTAATAACACTTACACAGACATATTTTAACCTTGATATATCACCATTTCTTGATCAACTGTACTACTCTATATTAAGTACAGTTTTCAAATTTACAAATATTTCAAATAAGCATAAACAATTAGTATTTATGGTTTATATTTGATGACAAAAAAGGTCAATCAACCTATATATATCTAAAAAACATTGAGAGAAAAAAAACAACAAACCTTTTTTGGTTTTCTTTTTGATAAATCTTGTTTACGAGCTAAATTTTTTATTGCCTCCTCCCACCTGGGCCAGATGCGTTTGATCCTCATACGTATCCATGCGTAGCCTTGCCGCTCATTAGGGTCCTTCAATAGCTGCATCAACCCATCCAGGTCCGTTGTTATATTAGCCTGTTGTAACAAAAAAATTATCATAATTCATTTATCTTTATTAGATTTAAAGGTTTTTAATAAACCCTATTGAATTGTTTAATATTGCTGAGTAATATTTACATAACAATGACTCTTTTAAAAGGGTTTTTCATTGCATTCATAATTAACTAAGCTATAAAGCCACTTTGATACAGTTTTGGGATATTTTCAAAGTTAGAAAAAAACACACAAATATGTCACATACACTAACAGATGCATTGTAATTTTGCATTGGTATGGTCAAGATGGTCCAAGTATTAATAATTTCTGTATACTAATAACAAAGTTATAGTAAAAACAGTGAAATTTCATTGCATTGGTATGGTCAAGTTGGTCCAAGTATTTATAATTTTTGTATACTTATAACAAAGTTTTTCCACCAATCATAGTAAAGACAGTGAAATTTCAATAGTTACCCCTTCAAGGTCAAGGTCATTTAAAGGTCAAAGTTAGTTTGATCTTGATCTCCATAAAGGTCCTAAAGAATGTTGTGTCTAAATATGAAGACAATTCAATCATAAATAACAAATTTTTCTAGCCAGTTACAGCACAACAAAGGCAAAATTCAATAATTTATGATGTCAGTCTGATCAACTCATAGAACATTCCAAAGTGTTGTTGTATCCAAGTATAAAGACAATTCATTAATCAACAATTATGCCACTTTGGTACATTTT
This sequence comes from Ruditapes philippinarum, assembly GCF_026571515.1. Taxonomy (NCBI): domain Eukaryota; kingdom Metazoa; phylum Mollusca; class Bivalvia; order Venerida; family Veneridae; genus Ruditapes; species Ruditapes philippinarum. Next base: position 6,434 of record NW_026858366.1, on the reverse strand, counting down.
TGGTTAAAAATGTGCATACATGTAATTATGTTAAACTTAGTATCAGTTATGAAACATAATTATACAGTTGCAATGTGATATTGTTTTGAAGTGCCAAATTTCAATTAATACCGGTTCCTCAGATGGGACGGGACGAGACAGAGTGATTCTTATATAGCCCCTACCCCGCAAAATGTTTGGCGAGGGTATAATAAAGGATAAACTCTTATCCTGGTCACATAACCTAAATCTATACTTACAGATCTCATGTCAAATATATCATGTGTTGGTACAAGACTGGAACCATGCCATGCTGACCTAGGGCACCAGCCTTCAATCTATAAATAAATGTCATAATCTATAAATAGATGTCATAATACATAGATTTCATAATATATAAATGTTAAAATCTATAAATAAAAAAAAGATCTTTAAATAAAAAGGCATGATCTATAAACATATGTGATGATATATAAATAGAAATAAATGTTATGAACAATGAGAAGTTATATTTTTATCAATTTCAATGTATGTAAATCAAAAACTGTTCAAAAATGGGGTTTTCCTACCTAATCTGTGAGTTTCACAATTTATAACTTCAAGGGACACTACCATTCAACATGTCCACATTTATATTTCATACACCTACATACTGGTATTTAACATACATTAAAGCAACACCATGAAGTTGTGACAGTAAGATTTTAGCTGCATATTCCAAAATATGTTAACTCTATTGAACATAAAAAAGCAAAAAATGAGTTAAGTTCTATGCACAATAACTACAACCAAATAATGATAAATTTGTCAAAAATAAAGAATTTGGAAAAGTTTTAAACCACTCACCTCACTAAGGTACATTATAAACGAGCACGCTGAGCCGTCCACGCCGTATGAAGCATAGCACGGATCTGACTTCCACATCTGTTTCATCCACTAAAATTAAAAAAAATAAAATAAAATCATTCACCATTTCTTTAATTATTAATTATAAGAAGGTTTAGTTGTTGTGTTTTCTTTGTTCAAAGTTGCTTTAAATTCCACTTTGTTTCTATACTTTACAATTGGGTTAATTAATTTTACTTAGTTTTTGTACTGAATAATTGGATTTAATTGCTTTGGTTTCTATGTTGACTGTTGAGTAAATTTTCACTATGAAACACTATATGTTTAAGATATAAACTGGTTACATGGAACTTAGTAGAGTTTACCAAGGTACATGCACTTAATGAAGTGTTGAGACTGCAGACTGTAGGACTTCAGTGTGATGGCCAAAGTTAAGGTTTTATGACAAACAATCCAATAAAAAGACAGATGATGAATGGTTCAGTCCCGACTGAAAGATGGATAAGTCCATTTTTAGATATTGGTGGTGGTAAGGGTGAAAATAAATCAAGTAAAAAGAGAAGAGGGATCTACCTCTATTTTTCCTTGACATTTTGGATAAAGCTGTTTTTCTTTGTCAGATAATCTACACTTTTCAGGTTCTCCCTGTAGTAAATCTAAAAAATCAAGTTTTCAAAAATTTCAAACTTTGAAACTATAATACATCAATCCTAAAATACAATTCAATACAACACTTAACAAACAATTAAACAGCTGTCAAAAATCTGTCAATGGCTGTAAATAAATCATTGAATTTTGTAAAATATTGACAGTTTCATGACAAATAATGACATTGTAAAATGAATGAATCACGCCAATTATTGCTTGTAATAGACTTTAATATGCCTAAAGTAAAAGAGTCCTATAGTTATGTCATTGGTATAAACAGGGCCAAGTTGTTGTTTCCTTGAGCAAGAAACTTTACACTAATTGCTCAGTACTGGTTGGTTCCAGGAACGGGTTCGAAAATGCGTTTATGAGCTAATAGCTTCCTGCACAATCAAACTAAAATCAATTCTGTATAAACCAAATTGTGGTATAATTTCATCACTACTGGCTATGAGGTTTAGGCGGACTTAGGAGTTTTGTTCAATAAAAATGTTTATAACAGAGTGTGATCAAAATTACACCTTTATTTTGTGCTTTGGCAAACTAAAAACTGTAGACAAATCTAATATTTATCCTAACTGACCATGACTACAACCAAAATAATCTGAAAAAAATTTCTGACAACTATTTGTTCAGATTTAGTGTCATATCACCAACTATAGTATAAATTTAGTGTTGTCATACCTTCAGCTAGTAATGAGTGTTGTTTATCGGTTTCACCTGGCTTCGCTAGAATGGAGCTAATATTGGCAGTAATGTTTAATTCATGTTCTACTTTGTCCAACCTTTGTAAAATGTTTTCCAATAAAACTGCCATTGTCTTCTTGAGATCTGAAAAAAACATTCAAACTGGAATTGATTTCATTCTTCCAAAGCCATTCCCAATAACTTTTTTCTGTTTAGTCTTTTAAAAGAATAAATAAATAAATTAATAAAAAAATCTTTGACACACATATTGTTTTGTCTGGTTTAACACCGATTTTAACACATTTTTGTTATATCTCGCCAGTCTGTCCTTCAAGCTGTTTTTGTTTTTTGTTTTTAAAGAGAACTACATAGAGGAAATTTGTTTGTTTTGCATGCAAGACTGACATATATTTCAATGAGTGAACACCAGATGCAATATTTTATAATATGGAAACTAGAATAGCTGGTGTTCAGGAATGAAATATATTTCAATCTTATTATGTAAAACAAATAAATTTTCTTTTTATTTCATGCTTTATATGTTATTTTAAGTACAAATTTTTCACTGATTTTCTGCATATGACGTTATCACATAATGAAGTCACATCACCAATTTTGAAATATAGTTCTGTTAAATTTCTCTAATTTTGTTACATTCTTAATATGATGTACGATGACATCGGCTGTCTTTTCCTAAAGAAGCAAAATTTACGTATGATGGCATTTATTATTGCATTATTATTCCATTTAGTTATGAATATTCTTTTCATCCGCATTTAGATATTATAAGTCTGGCTACAGTGAAAATTATCTTTCATAAATTTCACTAGTGGTTTATCAGAATATATAATCATCTGATAGATGTATTTTTATTGTATTGTACAGTACAAATGTAGCAGAATATTTCAGAGAATCAATAGCTAATCAAGGAAATGAAAGGTAAAAGTAATTAAAGGCGCATACTCATTTAGATTTGAAAGTTTGTTTGTTTGTTTGTTTCATTTTACGCCTTTTCCCAACAGTATTTCAGTCATATAGGCGGGTAGTTTCCTAACCATCGTTCCTGGAGAGTTACACCAGTACTACCTTCCTCCATGCTAAACTACCAAAGCATCTCCGGGGATCAAACCCACGCCAAAGAGGTAATTGGATTAGAAGTCATTGACTCTAACCCCTCAACCACGATTTAAAAAATCCAGAACATACGGTATACCAAACTGCTGGAACCAAAAGTTATTCCCCTTTGTCACCGGTCAGGCTAGTCTAGACTTATGTTCAGTCTAACTGGGCCTTATATTTGTTCAGGTAGCTCAATTTTTGTATTTTAAAGGGATTCCACTGCAAATTTTTGACATGACAGGACTGGAAATATTTTCCCCAAAATTTGTGTTCCATTTGATGTCAGTCTTGACAAATATTTGTGTACAACTTTTCTATATTTAGATATTGAAACCCCTTTAACTTTGAATGGTCTGTTCCAAAATAAAAGCAGACCAAATCCATGCAGGTTAAGAGTTCCTTCCATCTATCAATCAATTCAGAGACATGAATTTTTTATGAAAATGGATCAATCTTCCCTAATTGGTGATACAATTCTTTTAAATAATTTAAAAGGTTAACTTCTCCGAAAGACATGAATAATTAAATATACACTATCAGATCAAACAAACATGTAGCCTACATTTTTCTTAAGTGTACGCAAGTGTATGGCAATGCAATTTCCTTACATAAGTATTTATAATACTGGTAAAAGCTTGAGGTTACACTTGAAACTATTAAAATTCCATATTAAACAGGAAAACAACGAAAACAACAAAAGTCAATGTCATCCCTGAAAAATATTTAGCAAGTCAGATTCTTTAAAAAAAAATCATATAAAAAAGTCAGTACCTCCTGTTAAAATTATATTAATTCAGTTTATCCATTTGATTTTTTGAGATGCACAAAAAGTACAGTGAAACCTGTACACTAACTCTCCCCTTCCCTCCTCCTACCCCACATGCTACAAAAACGACTCAGAGTGCTACTAAATGTAGCAACCCAGCTAATTTTTTTTCTCCAATTTTAAAATGTTATTTTATACAACAGTCATTAGAGGTTCTCATAACTGTTTCACTTTTTAAAATACCTTGAAAAATAAAAAAGTTATGACCGTTTGAAATAATCTTAAAACCGCAATTTAATTGAAAATTTCCGCAATATATAATATGAAAAAAAAAATCTTATGAACGTGTCACCGCAAAATGAAATAATATGTCATTTTCCAAACAGTAAAAATGCCAACTTTTTAACTGTGTAAAAGGCACCTCCTCAGATTTGTTTTTCTTAAGATGTTTGAAACAAGGGCATTGTATAAATTATTTCCATGGAAACCTACCGTAAGCTGTAAATCTCCCTGCATAAGGACCGTCCACAACACCTTCATTGTCACGTGCTAATGCTCGGATATATTGTTCACTTAGTTTAATCACTTCCGACTGAAAAATATAAAACAAAATTATTTACTTTGTACAAAATGAAATAAAAGGTAAAATATATTTCTGGAAGATCATAATAATACAATAGGAAACACAAAATTTCCCACTCAAAAATTCTAACATTTCAAGAATATAAAACTTTATCAGTTCACAAAAATGTAATTTTGTGATTTTTTTTCCAATAAATCATGCATTTACAAGTCACAGAAAATACTTTTATGGATTCAATTAAATTTGTACCAATGAAAAAGAAACAGTATGGTCAAAATCACAACCAGGGATGAAGCTTGGTCTAAATTTATGTGTAGGCTAACTTCTAAGGGGGTTGGTGAGCATGCATCCTAAAGAAAAGATATGCTTAAAGTTTTGACATATATTTAGAACAAGAGCCATGTCAACATGGCCATCCCCCGCCGAATGTGTTTGCTCATTGGAAGAATGTATATGTAGTAGAGCGGAATAATTCCATTTTAAGAGGTCTTTTGGTAATGAAAACTGATGGCTATAGTGATTACAGATTTGAAACCTATGTGAATACTGATGGCTGAAAATAACAAAGGGCAATTACTGAAAAATAATGCAGGGTAGGTTATCATACTTGTGTGCTGCATCCCTCCTCAGTAAAATCTATCCACCTATGAAGTTTCAAGTTGATACCTCAAATACTTTTTGAGAAAAAAATTGAATTGAAAAATTAAGTATGAAAAAGAACAAAGGGCAATAACTCAAAAATTACTAGAAATGTGTCATCATGCCACGGATGCCCCCGCATGCAGCCAAAATTTCAAATGTTATAATATTTAGTTCCAAATTTGTTTGCACAAATTATTTTTTTCATTCTAAGTTCAAAGCCCTTAAAACTTTTCAATGTTAACACAAACCATTTTTATACAATGTTCAAGGCACTGAAATTATAATTCAGTCTTAACCTTTTAAAAATAGCATATTGCATATTTGTAGCCAACATAATGGCTATATACATTTCCACAAAAGTATGAGTGCTGAAACTGAAAGTTCAAAATTTTTCCAACATTCAGGAAAGATAAGTTTGTCTAAAATCATTGAACCACGACCAAATTCAAACTTAAACTGCTTATTCCTAAGATGTATCTATATTATTTTCAAAGTGAAAGGGACATAACTCTGCCAAAAAAATCATCGAACCATGACCAAATTCCAACTTGACCTGCGCATTCCTTTGACATATCCATATGTCAATTTTGAGTTGAATATGTAACACTGTTGGGTTGATAATAAACAGAAACTGTAAATTTCATATTAATTTCAAAGTGAAAGGGTCATTACTCTGCCAAAAATCATTGAACCATGACCAAATTCCAACTTGACCTGCGCATTCCTTTGACATATCCATATGTCAATTTTGAGTTGAATATGTAACACTGTTGGGTTTGTGGTAAAGTTAGGAATCTATTCATTTGATTATGCTGCATTATGTAAATATTATGTAATATTTTGTAATTTAAAGTTACATCATTGTTCATTTATTTTTAATCAATACCAGTAGATATCTAATTATGATCAAGGGAGATAATCATGATTAAGTCAAACAGGTTCCCTTGACAACTAGGGAAGGGAGATCACTCTTGTTTAGCTAAATAAGGGCTGAATATTTTCATCATTTTATCAAGTATTCAAGCATTCTAATGATGATTTTCTTTGTGTTTTTATTATTCACAGTATAAATATTATGTATCTTTAATAATTCTGTATTTTATGTAAATAATATTGAGTTTTAAACACATTCTAAGGAACTACTTTTTGGGGGACTACTTTCTC
>NW_026858365.1:0-7318 GCF_026571515.1 Ruditapes philippinarum | reverse complement strand
GGAAAAACCAAATAACATTTATCCTGCATTAAATTTGGAACAGTCCATTTTATAAAAAAGTTAATTAATTGTTAATATCACAGAATCAAAATAATAAAACAGAATGAGTTGTCAATGGATGTGCAGGCTGGCCCGATTCTATACTGGTGGCAAATACTAAGCGTTTCCGATTCCCACAGGTTCAGTGTTAAAGGGTGTGAAAATTTATTTTTGCAACTGGCAAAATACATCTTGACATAAAATTTCCATGAACTAAAACAACTAGGATTTTTTACACCATTGTGTTTATTTGTTTATAAAAGTGTCTTATTTAACACAAATGAATGCTATGTTTTTACAGAGTAAAATGTTGGGGGGTTTATTTTGGTGTTTTTTGTTTGTTTTTTTTCAGAAATATTTATTAGATACTTTATGAGAATTTAGTGATTTTTCAGGGCATTTGCCTTTGCATGGAAATCTGAAAAAAAACTATTTTGACAAAAGTACTTTGGTATGATTCTTCAAACAGTAATTCTGCCATTTACTGACTACCTTATACAGCTCTTTACCCCTAAGGTTAAATAAAATAACCACAATTTTAATGATAACTTAGAATAATGTGAGGAAAAGTAGCACAAAAAACAGCTATGGTAAAGGTTGAAGCAGCATATTTAAAATTGGCTGTCGCTATGATTATTTGTGATGTGTCATGTCCAGCAGGCATTCAAACAAAAAGTTCAGCAGTCTCTTTAAGATTGTAATTGTGCTTATTATATGAAGACAAGGTGATAATTTCGAGATATCTAATAATCAAAGAAAAGTGTCCATTGCACGTTTACCTTTTCCCTGCCCCGAAGATGTATCATTGATTTATCTGGCTTTTGATTAAGAACTGTCCATTATCTGTTAAAAGGGATTTCAGGATATGAATATTGATATTAAAATGGATCAGCCCAACAGTATAGATGTTTGTTACATTTAATGGTGTGCGTCCTACAGGCTTGCGCTGGTTCTTTACTGGTAGCAGGGGTTTGTAAGTGGCTGCAAGGGCTTGTAATTCTTATTCATCACATCCCCATGCCACTTTAGTGACATTACATAGCCTTGCATATATTTTGATGTGACGTCATTTGAATTATACAAACATAGTGTAAAGATGGTGCTAAATGTTAGCTTTATACAATAGGCACGTAAATGAAAAATGTTTCTTTTTCACTTAAAACAGTATTTTAGTTTGGGTATGTGATAAATATAATATTATATTCGTGTAGGTCCATTACTGAATTTATTGAACTTGTTCAATAATTTCAGTTATTGAACTTATACTCATTCAATAACCTCTATGTATTGCAGCTTGCAGATGCTCTTGCCTATATGGAGAAGGAAAAGTTTATACATCGGAACCTTGGGGCACGAAATGTCATAGTGGGTGAACAAAACAAGGTGAAGATAGCAGGCTTTGGTATGACCAAGTGTGCGGACGATCCAGATTTTAATTTTAGAAGAGGTAAAAACAATTGTTATAGAATTTTCAGAATTTTGCCATACTATGTTGTATTATAAATACACAAGAAAAAGATAGTTATGTTTGCTACCTTACACTAAGAATCTAATGACATCCAACTACTTAGCTTATTATGGTGAGCATTGGGTTTGTAATCCAGTGGTCGTTGGTTGGATCCTCAAGCAAGCAAAAATTTCCCAGTGATAGTGGTCATTTGTCTGTATACACTGATTTCAGAAATTTGTTAACTCCCTTTGATATGAAGTTACTTCCCTTTGTTTATGAAATTGGAGATGTGCGTTAATTCCCTTAGTATGGCAGATAATTCTTATTTTATTTATTTTATAGAGAGTGAAGAAGTGGATAGATTTCATAAAGCGATAGTGTTTGTAAAACTGGCAGATATAATTTGACAGACTAATGAAAATTTTACAAGGAAATAAAAAAAATTGTCATTGAAGTTTTAAGTTTATCAAAAATGGTGCTAGGTTTCACAGCTGTATATAAGTTTTACTGTACATTTCAGGTTTAAAAATGGCAATCAAATGGATGGCCCCAGAGGTGTTACTGTATAACAAATATAGCACAAAGGCCGACGTGTGGTCATTTGGTATTTTAATGATGGAAGTATTTATGCATGGGAAAGAACCTTATGAAGGTATGTTATGATATGAAATAATGTCTACCTCAATCACCAGTGCTTATAACATCTGTGCCAAACAAATTATATGTTAATAAAATTTAGATTTTTGCTCTTTTCTAACATTGTGAAATATAGTTGTGATTTAGGGAAAACCACTTAGGAAAAACCACTTTGAATTTTAAAATGATATTTGTTCTATAGATAGGAGTGGAGATTCAAACCAGGGTTAACCTTGATCTAAGACATTAAGAATTTTAACCAACCTCTTCCCTAGTTGAAGTTCAGCATGTCAAGTGTCTGCTTTGTTTAGGCTGATCTGTTTGACTGGTGTATGCTAAATTACACATCTTTCAATGTAACATAAATTATGCAGGGTTAAATTGTTCATTTTCTATTCAATTTAAGAAGCATGGTAAATGGCAGAGGCTATCTAAAGGGGCAGCTTTCTGTCTTGCAGTCAATTAAATTTATCAACTAACTGATATAAGTCAGCTGCTATTGTTGATAAGTCATGTTTCTGGTGAAAAATGTGCACAGGGCATTTCAGGGGAAAATATAGCATATTTAGGGGAAAATCTACCTATTTTTATAGCTGGAAACAGCCATATTCAGCTGTATAATATAAGAGGAAAAAAATCACTGACCTGAGATAAATTTTAAACTGATATAACAAAGCTACACTGGTTGCACAGATATACTTAGTTGCCTCCAACAGGCATAGGGTTTTAAAAGAATTAACTGCATTCCTACCTTCTGTTTTGGTCAGAGAACCAGAACAGAACTTTGACATTTGTTTGGCCTAATTTACCATATTATCCAGCGAGCCAACTTCTTATCTTTTCCTGGCAAAAACCATGCAGCAGTCTCATACATATTTAATTCATGATTGGAGGTTGTTTCCCCCCCCCCCCTCTCATTGTACACATTAGCTGTAGTCTGATTGATCTGTGTTTTTTACTTGATAACATACGATAGTGTATGTACATTGGTTAGATAAATGTGTCATGGTAAATTAAGCCCCATGCTGATTCATGTAGACTTCTGGTTTGACATTTTTTCTCTTGGGAAGAGATTTAGCATCTTGTATTTGAACAGTATTCGTTTTGAAGTTTTTATATGGCCCAGTATATAGAGGATATTCAAGTTTTTTCTTTATTTTCATCAAGTGTTATGAAATAATATTTCGTGAGTGGGGTAAGCCAACAAGTGAACTATGATATTTTGGTGAGTTACTTTTTCTGGCTATAATCGAGGTGAACTGAGCTTCTGTCTTCACAATTCATTCAGGTAATCTGCCATCCTCCATTGTTTTCCATCTTTTACAACATTCCGCAACTTCCCACTCCTGCCTATCTTTAACTGATGCGCTATTACAAGGCTTTTGGCATTACTTTAACCACTTTCCGCATCACCCTGTTTCTTCTGCATGAACCTTGGGGCTTCCAAAGTCCATTTGCATTTGTCTCAGCACACGTTCGCACTAAAATGATTATGATATTCATCGTCTTGTATTTCGACATGGAACTTCGCACAAGTATTGTGCATCATCCAACTTCTTACATATGATGGACTTGCAATATGCAAGTTAACGCCTGGTTTTAAGATATATACTAGTATTTTCTCACCCTTATTATACCAACCCCAACTTTTGACCTCTGAGGTTCTACCAACCCTTCCGATCACTTGGAAAGATGCGTTTGTACTCCTTCATATTTTCCACAAAACCTGTTGGAGGCAGTTGTTCGTTATCAAGGAATAACATCACTTACAAAAGCATATGATGAGGAATTTTGATTTTCTCTCTAACGGTACCTACACCGCGATAAGCTCATGGATGCATAACACCGCACACAGTTCACCGCGTTCTCAAATACTGCTCTAGGTTATTCGAAATCTAATTGCTTTGGTGCTTCATCATTGAAATCTTGACCTATGATTCCATCTGCTGTAATATTACAGACAATACTGGATGATTACTTATTTGTTGTCTAGTTTATTTGAATGCTCTTACGCATAGAATTTGTTGATATTTGAACGCATCTGCACTTGTATACTTATTATTTTTTTTCTCACAGAAAGTGACTCAATACATAATCTTTATCAAAGGTGTTTTGGAAATTATGTAGCTGTGCTACCACTATCTAGTAGAAAATTTACTGTTGCCTTTCATTAATATAGATTTCACCTAATAACAGCCAGCATTTTCTGTGCCCAACTTGATAGCGACTCTACCTTTTAATGCATCAATAAGATTTTCTTTAGAACCCACAAGACCAAAATAGCTTAATAGATTCACAATTTTTTCGTTTTTAAATTCCATTCATTTATTCGTTACTGCTGATTTAGATGATTTATCTTCATCTTTTGTAAAGCAGGTCTTTTGCTATTCAATACGCCCGCCCCGACCTACAGGGGTGGGACGGCTCTCGTTTCCCGCCTGACTGTGCCACCTTCTGAGAAGAATCTCTGCATTACGCAATTACCTATTTGGGATCATGCCGAGCAAAGGTGATCGGTCCCCGCCTGCATCTATAACATTTTCTTGGCCATTCTTCTCTTCTCTGTGAGCCCTTTCTTACGATCTGTCGTATCTGGAGTAGAATCTCAAGGCCCGTTTAGTTCCCATCATCTGATCTTTCATTATTCCGACTTGCCATCTCGACCTATAGACGCCTTTCCATAATCCATTCTTCTTGTTTACTTCTCGTCTCAAACTTCAGTGCTTTCGACCTTGTCTAGAACAATTTCTTCTTCTCTCATATGTGACTTCATTCAATAGGTCTTCACTAGCGTTCAACGCCTTCAACTGCCTCTGCGATTGTTCTGCAGTCTTTGTCCATGACCTGCATTTCATCTCTACAGAGAGTGGCTTTAACAGAATTGCTGACAATGCAAGGTCTCTTTGGTGCTTCTTGTTCGCGGTTGCAGTATGCTTACTAGCGAGTAACCCTTAAAATCAGCTCCATAAGCTGCAATGACTCTCCACAAGTTTTAAGCGTGTTGAAACTTTGACCCCTATCTGTCTGCTGCCTGGCACTTTCCCAAACGGTTGCTCTCAAAAGTGCAGGTGCACAGATCGGAAGAAGCCTTATTGGTCTAATGTTATATAGTATAAAATGCTCTTGCTTGAGGCCTCGTGAGGACAGAGGCAGTTGAGAAGCTTCTTGAGTCATACTCCATTATCCACCTGTAGATCTTGGAAATGCGATATGTTAACTGGTGCTCTAAGTCATCTTCCCCACTAATATTTGCCGGTTTTACTGTTATTGCCGGCCTCCGTATCGTTCGACAACAGTGCTCGGATTCCTGATTGAATCCGTCAACATCATCATCTCTGTAAGAACTTGTCTGAAGGTGAGTCACCTACATTCGCGAATGTCTCCTGGGTCCCATATTACACTCAACTTCGAGTCTGATCGCGCTTGTTACTTATGTCAACGTAGTATGGTAAATTCCATATCACGCACCCAACTGTACGCGGCAGTTGGAAAAATTAATAATGTAAATGGCTTATAAAACCTGCACAGAGGGATTTACTTTGATGTAGAAGTTAGAGTGCGTAAGTCTTAAAAACGCTAAATATCACAGGGCCACAATATACTTTAGATGCTTTGATATATTTCAGTTATTTTTGCGCTATTTTGATATTTTGTTAAATCTTAATAAAAATGTCAGCAGACAGTAGTTCTAGATTACTAGTAGAAACTAATATCCACTTCTGACAGTCCACGTGTAAGCGAAAGGTAAGTATTAGTGGGTAATGTTAGTAGACCACAAGCGTTTTTAACAATGGCAGGTTAGGTAGATTTGACTACATGTATGTCGGATGGCTGTAATTTTTTGTTACCTTCGGGCCAACCAAGGATGTTCAACCAGAAACCAGAATTTCCAAAACAAAACTTCCTTTTTATTTATCGAATATATTAAAATGTGACCTTTTATTAAAAAACGGGGGCTTTTTTTTTTCCTCTTTTTTCTTCAATGAAATATAACTATATTAAGTGTTTGGTTATCAAAATTTCTTTAATAAACAAATGAACTGCATATGTTTAATGTTATATCATTTCTTTCAATAAAATATCAACTGCATTTAGCGTTTGTTATGTATTCTTTATAAACAACAATTGCCTTATACATGTATCTAGTCTGTTATTCATTTATTTATACAGAAAGCATAAGGTCACGGTTATAATAACGTTCTACAGATGTTGTGGTAATCTCTACCAAGGTTATGTTCGTAGAATAAAATACATTTGAAACTAGACCTTTGCCCGTGAGTAACGTTTGGCGAAATTCATGCAAGAGTGTGTGACGCATAGCGCAATAACAAATTCTGAACTGTACTGTTACAAATATAATTTAAATAATGCTAAAGTTTTGTCATATGTACTTTTGCAATCGTGTTCCGACGTGTCCCTAGACCGTTTCATTTAGTTTAAGTTACCTTGTACTTCCGAAGCACGACTGCCCCGACATGACGCAGCCCCAGTGTATTTATAAATCTTCCAGCCATCAGATTGCGTCATATATATTCGATCTTCCGCATGGATACGCGCAAAACAAAAAGTCTGTGCGAAAGTTTATTTTCTTTATAAACAGAAACCTCAAATGAATAAAAAGTATTAATGCAACATAGTTACGGAGTATTATTTAATAATAATACCACTTCTAGTAATAAACATATTTAGGCTTTCGTATTTCCCGTTCAATGCGCTAAGCAAGTTCCTGCCTGTATGCGGGAAAGTTGATTCGGTCAACAAACGTAATGTGTTAAATATTCTAAAGCAACTTTCGTTTTCATTGTAACACTAGGCGCTCCAAAAGTTATGGAATAAAGGTAATTATAACTGTTTCATTCCAAAATTCTTGCTCTTGTTTCTACGTAATTACGACCTGCAACACAAGTTGAACTTGTTTGACCTCCAATGGGTAACGTATTGTTTACATGTTTGACGGCGCTATTTTTCAAATATCTCTGCCTCAAAAGATTTTTCTGTAGCCAGTTTACGTATTCAAAGTAATCCATATAGTTCGCAGTTGATAATAACATTAGTTTTTGGCCCTACCTCTCACCCAGATAAACCTTTGGTTTAAATTATATGATTCATTTGCTCATTATCAAGCTTCCGCTGATAATGATAAATTTAAGGGAAAAACGAAATTCTGCGTGGTGTTACCAGCGTTGTTACAGT
>NW_026858364.1:0-79040 GCF_026571515.1 Ruditapes philippinarum | reverse complement strand
TTTATTGCGGGTTTTCCAAAAAAGGGACAATTTAAACAAAATAAGAAAATTAAACAATTGTCAAATACAAGTATTCAGCAATGCATTGTTCACATCAGACGCTCACAAAATCCTAAATTCCACTAAGTGCTATAACTTTTGGTTCTGAAAGCTTAAATGTATGGTCTTCAGGAACCTATTACAAAATATTTCATTTATTTTACTTCTTAAAAAGTCGAAAAAAGTTGTTTTCAGTTAATATGTTTCAAATTAATAAAATTCATATACCACCGCTGTATTGTAAATTTAGTGTATTTTATTGTTGTTAAATACAATGTATATGTTATTTTGTATTGTTTCACCTTTTAATACGTTATGATGTAGGCTAGGCCGGACATAATGTGCAATACTGGTGGTCATAAATGTGTAGTGGTCAGTGAATCATTTGTCTGTAGGGTGCTGTACATAGTCTTGAAATATCTGACAATTTTTAATTTACGAATAATTCTCTCTTGATAATTATGTTTACGGAAATTTAACTGGTAAGTTCCCTCCAGTGTCAAACTGAATGTCGACCTATGTTCCATGAAAATTGAAGTTTTAATATGAAATTTAATTTTTAAATGATAAAACACTGGAGTTAAAGTGTCATCATTATTCATGTGGACCTTATAACTATGTCAGCTGAATGTTTAAGATGATATCACGTGATACATAAGTTTGATTGTTTTCATTATGTCATTTATCTTTGCATGGAACATTTAGATGGAATACTTGTAAAATACATTTGCATTTTTTTGTTCAATCGTCTCTGTAAACTGTATATGATTATTTTTCAATTATAAACAAGAACTATAAGAATTTGATGAATATTTTCTGACACCCTTACTTACCAATATCGTTCGTTTGAGAATTTCTATTCAGATTATTTTCTGTCATCTATATTTTAACATTCTATATCGTATGAATTTTCCCTTGTTACAAGATAATAAACCCGATTTTACAAAAAAATCTGCGTTTGTTTATATCTATTCGTTTTAACTAATCTTTTCAAAGAAAAATGTGGAGCTATTTTCATTACCCTCTCGTTGGCGTTGAATATGGGTAAACTTTTTCGCTAAAGTATTATTTATTCAGAAAGTGCAAATGCTATTGACTTCAAACTTGTTATACGTGTTAATTGTCATGGAAGAACACTATTCTATTTTCCCTTTTTCTGCTTAAATTTTAGCGCTGGATAACAATTATCAACCGGACAGAGATTATGACACAAGTTTTGCAACTTCCGGGTCCATTTCCTGGAAGTAACTAACGAATGCTGGTGTCAATAAAACAGTTTTAGTATATGAAACTCGTTAGTTACGAGGATATAACAATGGCTGGGCGACATCTCGGGATGTTTCTGCCAAAAATTGCCTCGGCCTAGCGGCCTCGCCATTTTTTTTTAGCAAAAACATCCCTTGATGTCGCCCATGCCAGTGTTATATATCCTCGTAGCTAACGAGTTTCATATACTATAACTATTACGTAACTCCAGTTTCCTCTCCGAAACGACAGAGATTTTTTTTTAACATCTGATATATATATCTAAAAATGCCATACGATAGATCTTTTTAATGTTAAGACTCATACATAACATAAAACCTTCCATATAACAAAGTAAAAGAGAACAAAGATCAACAAGGCGATGTTCATAGAACCCCCCCCCCCATTCTCTATTGATTCGATGTGTATAAAGATTTCTCATATTTTAGCTGGTCGTAGTCAAAAAATAACACACAATTACATAGTAATTACTAATGCAATGGGCTAAACATACATCTTATCTGTAAATTGCGCCATTGTGCATGGAGAAGTTACTATTCATCCACAATTAAGTAAGCTCTCACACAAATGCAAATAATTTTAAGTAAGGTTTTAGCGTTGGGTACCGCAGTGCTTATTATATCCGTAAATTTGTAAGAAAACAAAATATTTTCACTGGGCTTATTTTACTGGTATTGAGTCTGCATCTTTACTTACAAGCACGCATATCCATCAATAGTTCTTGAGCCGTCCGGAGCTAGATCACTAGCACATGCATTAAGAGCGCAAAATTCTATGTCTGTATATATTGGCTTACGTTTGAAAAAAGGTCGAGAGAGAGCGATTTGGATAACCGATGTGCTATGGAACCACTAAACTGAATAAAAGAAACACACACACTAAGAAACACATTTAAGTAGGAACGAAAGGACCGAGGAATTAAGCGAGTCAGATTAATAAAGTCGAAAGAGTGGGATACAGAGAGCGAGCGTGAAAATACACACAAAATGATTATCCGCGAAGCCACATTCTCGGGAGCGATCACATTGCGGATTCTTGACCACTTGTAGATATATATATATGCGAGAGTGATACACTAGAATTCAGCAAATTGAGGTCAAGCATTCATTGCTGACGGCCGATATTTAGTTCTGCGTTCTCTAGAGGCGAGAGCGTGCGGCACATAAGAGAGAGAAATAGAGCGCGCGAGAGCGGAGAGAGCGAAACCGCCAATCTGGTAAGAATAAATGTCTATGGCAGGCTCTACCGTGAGAGGCGGTTTTGATGGGAAGCTGTGGGTGACAAGTGCATAACTACCGGTCAGCACTTCCAGGTAGACCGCCCTACCCAACCAAAACGCGAAGCTATATTTCATTTTTAAAACTAGGGGCAATTTTTGGTTAAAAAAAATAAAACAACATCTCGCAGTCAGTTCTAGTATATAAACTTCCAAGATATGTAAGCGAATGTTCTTCACTCAATTGGACAAACTCATCGATGGATTGTTCATAACCAGAGGAGAGAAAAATTAGTTTACTGGGTTGTGGCTTTGTTTGTGATGATGTGTGTGAGGCTGATTTGGTATGAATGATAAATTTTTTACATAAAACAGCATATTTATTTCAGTAAATTGCAACTGAAAAATAGTGCTGACAGTCACGCCCATTTACGATACATTTAATTATAATCAAAGCTGAATTAATGTTAACAGGTAAACATTTTGTACTTTCGGTTTCCACAACCATATTAAAAAACATATAAATAGTGTACTGTTTACTTTTATGTCTATAGTTTACTCTATCAGGGTGGACCTTAACACGATATATTAGAATAAAGTGGCAACATATGGTGACATTAGTTTCTTTGCGTAGGTTAGTCCGTTCTATGTGTTTGAGGTCCTTGTCCGAAGATTGACGGAAAGGGTCAACTAGTTGCGAAACGAGAATGCAGTACTTGTATATCCTTTGAGTTAGTATAACTGTGTGTAATGGATAATATAACTGATTAAATTTAGCCCGTTGTTTATTTATCAACGAACGCGGGCGTTGGTGTTTGTTCTCTCACCTGCGTTAACGGTATCGATAGTGTAATGACAGGCACCCATACTACGCAGACGTCATTATGTTCATTTTGAAGTATTTTCGATAATTTCTAACTGCTTAAAGTTTCACTAAGTTCAATTTGATTTTGATGTTATAAAATATTGATAACTGCTGCACAGTCTCTTTGTAAATATAAAATAAACATGTTTTGACTTTACACAAAGAAGATATGTTTAAATTTTACACACTAAGTGGTTACAATATGTATACATTGTATATAGTGACATAAGAAAAAAATATTTTAACAAAATACCAACCTTACTTAACCTGTACAAGGGAATGCAGCTTCCCGTACATAGTTTTTCAAATTAGACATATCCATTAAGAACTTTATAGATTTCAAAAAATTTCTGAGATTAAAATATTTTACTCAAGGATGAGCATAGTATATCATTAACATTCTATCTACTAGCGTTAAAAGTTATTTCTTACTCTCAGTTCAATATTTCGAAGGGAAATTCGATATTTGTTTGGTTTGTGTTAAGTTATCAAATACCACTACTGTTAAAATTCAATTTCCTTTCGAAAAGTACGAATTCCTACAGTACATGATGAAGTAAGCATATCAAATTAACTGATATTACCTCAGTTTAATTCCGGTCAACAAATAGTACGATAAAAGCAAAGATATTATGCCATCTTTCGTCTTCAGTAATAAAGGCAAACTTATCATTTCCTAAAATTTTGAAACCGAAAAAAAACCCAACATAATCATTTTGAGCGGATCTAAATAAAACCAGAAACTCAAAATTTGGAGCTGGTTAAAAAAGATAAGACAGTTCTGGTTAGGAACTTACATATGATTGAATCTGGCTGGCATGATTCTAAAACCGGAAAATAACGAAGCATGATTGAAGCAAGTCAAGACATTCTAAAGCCCACTTCAATTAATGTTTATACTAAACTCTGATGGGGTTTTCCTCAAAAATAAAATGTGCAACATTGTAAATAAATAGCAAAAGTAAAAAAGGACAAATTTTAAAAAAGCCCCGAGCTGGTATATTTGCGGGAGAGGACCAAATGGACGCGATTGGCATTAACGTGATCAGGAGGGCGGAAGAAAAAAACATTGTGGCGGAACGCTGATTTAGTAATACTTACAGACAAACAAAATCAACGGAAACAAAAGCAAGTGGATATAGGGAAAATATGAATTCAATATCGATTACGAAATAATCAATTGAATTTTTAAAAATTTTAGCGTAGATAGACAGGTTGTATATTGGTGTATTTATATGTGAAACAAACATGACAAGAAACCGTATGTGAAGAGAAAGCATTTTGTACATAATATTACAACATTTTCAAAGCTTAAACTATAAAAAATTTATTAAATGAAATTGTATCAACATTTCTTCTTTTTAGCACGATTTCAATTCATGTACTGCAATTACGTATCTTTTTGTAATTTTATCAAAGCTTTTTTTATGAATACTGGTTTGTCCTCAGTAATGATATTGGAGTTGTTTTCATTGTTCTGTTTACTCTGGATGTTGAAATAATTGTCAAATGTTATAATAACACCGTTACATGCCTATATTATTGATAGCAACATGCTCTGATATTGAATTTGTCTTTGCTTTGTTTGCTTTGTAAGCGTAAGTAAAGTTTAGACTTTCAATAAACCTATCAATAAAAAGGTGTACTTTCGAGATGTATCCAATCAATTGTCAATGGATTATTTTCTGTGTTCGTGTCTTAAACAGTTCAGAAGTTTTCCTGTATTATGTCATCAACTATTGACAATGCTAAATAATACAAGTACCATATATGCTATAATGTTGATAACTAACGGAGATCCATTTGATGTAAAGCGATATTGAAATAGCCGCATATGCATAAATTTTATTCTTTTACTTTTCGTTTCAAACTATCCCTTTCAATTCAAACTATACACTTTAATGACTTTACAATTTTCCAATCCGACTAAAAGATCCGATTTTTTAGACCCAAAGCACAGCAACTGCGGTTTTCTTAAACCGATTGTTTCCGACAAAATTTCAGTGAATACGTTTTCATCTGTGGAAAAAGAAAAGATATTATTTGAGGTCATGCCACAAATAAGGAGATTGCCATCTGAACTTAAACATATGCTCTGCGTTTCCATGACATCTTTACATGGGTGGATTTTTGTATGATCATTCTCTATCTCAATCAGGACATGTTCTTCATCGGCAACAAAGACTGTTTCATCTAAAACAGTAACTCCTCTAGGGCAGCAGATATTGTGAGTTAACGCATAAAGTCTATTGCCAGACAGCGTGTAAACTTCAACCACCCCTTTTTCACCTTTCTTCATTCCACCAACGCAGACATACAGCTTTTCGTCATTGTGGCATATGCCGCTGCATTTATCACTTACACTGAAGGAATTGCACACTTGCATTTTACCCTTCACCCAGACAAGAGAGACAGATTTTGTATTCCACATTGAAACAGCTATTGTTGTAGAGTTTACTGTGCATGCACTCCATGGGGTTGCTGATAGTTTCAGAGTATCGCCAGACAATTCATATCTTTCGTTGAGTTTCTTGAGTGACATGTTATTGCAGTCGACTATAACCACATGACCATCAGTAAGAACACAAGCGCCAGAAATATCCGGGACACGTTTATCATCTCCAGTCATGACATTGATTTCTTTGTATGATACAAACTTGTCAGACATGTTTTCCTTGCTCTCATGAACAAATGTTCCAAGACTATCGATTCCTTTCAACTGCCTAGAAATCTTCTTATTTGGTCTGAACTGAATATTGGGGATAACCGGCTGTTGTAGACTGATTTGTAATCGTTCTGCTTGTTCTATCTGTTTCTGTGTTTGTTTCAATTTGATAAAGGAATCAGACAGATTCTTTCCTCGGGCCATCAATGCCCTTTCACTTTTCTCTAGACCTTGTATGGTAGTTTCAATAGTTTTGGTACGCGACTCATTGCTATCCATTATCTGTTCTGTCATTGTTTCTATTTTCTTCCAGCAAGTGTGAGACTTCTAAAGCTCGTTAACTATGGCTCTTCTAATGAGATAATATATATATCGGGGTCGGTTCTAATCTTGTTTTCTTCATATCATTTCTTTTTTACCAATAAACTCTTTCTGGAGAACGCGCCTTCTTTCTGTTGCTGCTGAGTCACCATAACAGGGCGTTTCACTTGCTTTGTATGGCATTGTGTTACATTTCTGTCAGTGAAATTCTCTCTTATTGTTATCCTCGTTCTAATAACAGGAAGTGGTAAATATGACTGCTCTGTAATGGACAGCGTACATGTAAATATAAAATATAATTATGAAAACATTCTACAGGAGTGCATGGCACGATGGGCAAAAATTGATTTACTAGCGTGTGAACTTTGTCAGTGGTTAAATAGACAATATTAGAGGCCTTATTATAACGACTTTGATGTACTTGAAACCTTTGAAAAGCTATAAATGTGAAATATGGCGCTTCTTAAAATAACTCAGAAAACAAAATGTTTCTTTCAAGAGAGAGCTTGAGATTGAATGGCATTAAGCACAATGTTAGTAGTAGTGAAGCTAAGCAGCTGAGTGTCAAAATGGCTTAAAACATATCCTAGCAATTTGTAAATTCAGCATAGAATGCAGGTGAAGGCTTTTAAGATGAAAAACCGCTAGCGAAGGATAATAAAAAATATACTTGGAGTTTTAATTTGTCTCGTATGACTGCCTTCAGCTCCGATTGGAGTAAAACAGCGGTTTGAAGATGCTTTATAATATTTTGGTCATCTTTTCAAGCATTAAAACAACACCGCAACCTATGGAGTTCAGTTGTTTTGCAGATTATGCATATCACATCAATCGGATGATCTGCCACAAGTACATATTCCAGCTAGTTTTACCCTTATGCAGAGCTACAATTGTAAGCTTGTGAATTAGTGTCCCGTTGTCTGGTAGCGGAAATAGTCTATGCGCGTCAACATCATTCGTTATTGTTCACCACTTCGGTGCAACGCCATGTGCTCCAAATCTATGTGCTGAGTTTTAGACAGTCGCTACAGCCAAAACGTATTGGCTACAAGATCGGGCTTAGCAATAACTCGAAGGCTGCAACGGTTCTAGCGTCAATCTTTCGACACGCTGACAATATGTGAGCATGGGCCGTGCATTCGTCAGAATCGCTGAAAGTAACATGATTTCGTTTTCGCTCCTACTGTTAACTCATAATGGGTCAGGGTAACCATTGTAACACCGGCCAGCGATTGGCTGAAAAAAAGTGGGCAGGAAAACCGTATGATTCAGTTTATACATGAGGGCGATTGGAATGAAGTTGGGTAATTTTAAGTATAAAACTAATTTAAAAAGTAACACTACAATGTTTTCTGAAGAAAAATGAAATATTGTCATGAGTCTCTGTGATAATTTTGAACTTGGATATTTGCATTTTATAAAAAGTGTGTGTCATTTGTCCTGTGATCAGCAGAAAATTTTCAATGAAATGGGGGTAAATCCTCTTGGAAGTTCATGTTTGCAAAAATTTGGTCGGGCTACCCCTTATATAACAGGAACATTTTATGTGTCAGTAGGGCATTTCAAAGTCTGCGGTAAGAAAAAAAAATAGCTACTGGCTTTAGGGCATGCAAATGCTGACACAAAGTAAGGTAGGTAAGATATATAATGTGTGTATCTCCGCATTTCTTATTATAATTACACCAGTCACTATGGAGGATAGCTCAACAATGTGCAAGAGTGTCACTGACCTGAAAGAGAAATGTAAATTTGAAGCTGTCATAATTCTAGCGAGTACACGTAACTTTGTTTCTTCAATGATTACACGCATGAAAAGCTGATTATTTTTGGAAGAATGGAATCGTTCAATATCAGCCTGTCTAGGTAATGGAAATTTCATTTATTCTCAATGGGTCAACTGTTGGTGTTGTACAGGCAAGATAATGTGTCAAAAGGGTGGTCAATTCTACCAGAGCATCTGTTTACATATGAACAAGTAGTGAGTTAGTGGTTAGCATAAGAGTAGAGAATGGTTTATATTTTCTTTGAAACAGTGAATTTGAGTGATAATCCAATTGGTGATATGTTGATGATGAAATAATGTATGACCTTGGTTTATCTATTAAAATATTTTTTCAGATTTTCAAAGAAATGCTGTAACATTGGCTATACACATGCCCAGGTTTGAAGACTTTCATGTATAACTGTGACAGGGACGTGATGTAAGCATCATTTGGGCCAAACTTTTGGAATATTGGATGTTGGAGGTATATCACTACACAATGCCATTTTTGTTGTTGCAGGTGATCAACTAATATATAATAGCTTAAAAATCTAGGGTGCTGTTTCTGATTAACTTTTCGACTTTAAATTTATAGTGGGGCGGAAATTTTCTCGCTCGCACTAAATTTTTTTCCTGGCAATTTTGCTGCAATAATAGTTTTAGAAATAGAATGTCACAGAAATAAAGATGGGGCTTCTTTTGTTCTGTTTCCCATATAGACGAGAATGGTTTTGTGTTCAATTTGGCAGCCATAGAGATTAGCACACTCATAAAGCTTCAAATTAAATACGGCATTTTCAGCACCGGCTTTTGTCTTAAAATTTTACCTTGGTTTGCAGGGACATGAATATAGTCACACATACTTAGAAATTGAAATCCATTGAAAAATGTAGCATAATTCAGTTAGGTTGCCTCTGAATAGCCTCTTATTATGTGGTTTAGATGCAAAATAGTGATAAGAATTTATTGTTTTCTATTTGGTAATACATATTTACACACTCACAATTGTATAATGCCATAGTTTTTAGAATTTATGTCTGTTTAATGCATAATTGAATGTGCACCATAATGGCCAAGGTTAGAATTATTTTGTAGAAAAGTTTTATTGATAAGTAAAAGTTGATCTACTTTTTCACAATCATATTAGGCACAATTATAACACAGCTTTAGTGTCTGTGATGTGTCTATAAACAGAAAAAGCACTTATTCTGGTAGATAAATGTATAAAAAGGGTGTGATTATATGCACAACTTCGGTGAATTACCTCCCTTTATTTATTGAGAAACTTAGATAAGTGCATAAATTCTAGTTTCTGGCTACCTAAATGAGAGAAAAAATACAGATTAGCTTTTCCTTTCCAAGTACATTTTGGTGTGAAGAGGTGATTTATCATTGGTAAAGACACCCTGAAAGAAGGTGGTCAAAACATGTCATATTTTGACTCCAAATGAATGCAAAAATGGCCAAAAAATGGGCGGCGTCGAATGTCAAAATTTAGGACTATTACTGTGGAGGCTGTTAAGTCCAGAGGAACTTGGTTTTTTTCCCATATAGTTGGCAGTTTTTTATATCCATGTAAGAGAGACGACAAAATATATATAAAGTATTTTGGCATTTTTTATTGACATTTAGGCTTGTATTTAAGACTATATAAGCAAATATTTGGAGTAGAAAAAAATATAGCAGGAGGGCAGTTTTAAAATACCTAGTTACACCCAAAATGTTGCTATGTGTGTACAAATATTGTTTAATCCATAATCAGGTCACTATACAGTAGTTATTAAGTATGTTTGCTAAGCTAAATCTTCATTCAGGAAGTCTATTAGTAATAAAATGTTGAAATTTGGGTGAAAAATCACTTATTTTGTAATGGGTGGGGTGATAAAATTGCTCCCTGCTGCATCCTTTTGTTGCAAAATTAGTATTTTGAAGCACTTTTGTAGTGAGAACAGTGTAGTTTTGCTATCTGAGTGATTTTATAGAAGTTGTTATAAAATTGGCTTCAGAATAATGAGTTATGTATAAAAATCACATGCTAACATTCATTTTCAGAATATCCGGAATGCGGCATAACGGCGCTTGTTAGAAAAAAGGGAACTTCAAAGTTTTAAATGACTTAAGAATGGTGAAAATGCATCCATATAATTGGTAATTGTATATGCAACTTTATTTATTATTAGATATTAGAATACTAAACATTTAATATTTCCTTTAGGTCAGGGTAACGCATTGTAACACGGCCAGCGATTGGCTGAAAAAAGTGCAGGGAAAACCGTATGATTCAGTTTATACATGAGGCGATTGGATGAAAGTTGGGTAATTTTAAGTATAAAAACTAATTTAAAAAGTAACACTACAATGTTTTCTGAAGAAAATGAAATATTTCATGAGTCTCTGTGATAATTTTGACTTGGATATTTGCATTTATAAAAAGTGTGTGTCAGTCCTGTGATCAGCAGAAAATTTCAATGAAATGGGGGGTAATCCTCTTGGGAAGTCATTTGCAAAAAAATTTGGTCGGCTACCCCTATATAACAGGAACATTTTTATGTGTCAGGCATTTCATTCTGCTAGAAAAAATACCTCTTTAGCATGAAAACTGAATTTTAAGGTAGGATAAGGGACCATTTCTTATAATGTAAGTCTATGGAGATATCAATGTGAGTGTCTGACCTAATTGTTTATGTAATTCTGGGTTATTCAAAAACGAAAGTGTGTCATCAGATGACAATGACGTTAGAATTCTAAATAGTGTTTAATATTCCAAAGGTACTTTCAATACACACTGTCTGTTACAGATAATTCGTATTAAACTGACTTGCGTTAATTCTTTAGAATTTCATTTTATTGCCTTTTTTTTCAATTCTACGAAATACACAATTTTCTTCTCTATTTCCTTCAAGGAAGTAACACTTTATCAGTGGTGAATAACTTACGAAAACTTACGGAAAGGGCCGAAAAGTTGCGATGTAGTCCAGCTAGTAAGCTGTTTAATTGTTCTTTAAATAGTTCAAGTAGTTTAATTAATGTTCTTTACCAATAAATTGATAAATCGTGAAATCATTACATATCAGATGGTATAGTAAAGCAATTATACTTATAAATAGTGATATTTAAAGTGATAATGACGCAGAGATTTATAAAGAAAAAGCTTTAGGCCTATATACTTAGTCAGTTCCGTTATTTTTACTCTGGGGCAAATGATAACATCCCAGTTTGTTTGTTTTTACTTGACTGAGTTGTAACAATAATTTGTGGTAAAAAAAGAATGTTAATAAAATTCATAAGTTTATAAATTAATCCTTAAAAACCTTTTCGCACAAGTGTACTGTACGCGCATTGCGAATTTTTAAAAGTCGTTTTCGCAATTTGTGTGTACTCGATTTAGTGGTATTCAAACTTAACCGATTTTCACGTATTTAAAATTCTTACAATTACGCAAACAAGCTACATGCAGGTTTCGTAAATTTTGCTCTCGTTTTGCTAGGCCCTTTTTAACAAAAGTTCTCAACAATGACTTCTGAAACAATCATTCAGTGTTTTGAAATACAGTTACCTTTTAAATATTTGAAAGAAGCTTTGGAAACTGTTGAGAAAGATGAGAATTCCGCCTTCAAAAGAAAGCGCATTTTTCCCACCCTTAAGCAAGAAATAAACCTAACATTTGCGAATTTGCAAGCTCACCTGAAGATAACATTTGATAGACTTCCATTTTCACTATCAGATGGTATATATAAGTGCATAATAAACAGTATAGAGGATGACATTAGCCCAACAACTAAGGAATTAAAGGAGCAGCATGAAAGTCATAATGATACTGTTGTTGTTGAAAGTGTTCTAAATTCAACAAAATCTCAAAATCCTGCTCAACAAGAAGATATTGATATAGAGGAAACCAAGAACAAATTACCCACAGTAAAGCGAAAGAGAGGCAGGCCAAAGAAAGTAAAGTGCTTACTAGAAAAGGATGGAGGATCCACAGATTACTTAAATTCAGCAACTTCAAAAGGTTCGGAAAAAATTTATGCATGTCTGACACTGAAGAGAAAATTGATGAATCTTTGAAAAAGACGGATACTGATGGGAACTTTCCTTCAAAGAGATATGGTTTAAGAGGAAGAAAGCTTAACTAAAAGTTAATGGCTTTAGTAAAGAGTGCAGGAATTGATGGTGATGATAGTGACAATGGGTCTTTATCGTTATCTGATAGTAGCAGTGATGAAGAAAGTAACAGATTTAAAAAGAAAAATAGGAAAGTAAATAAACATCATGTGGATTGTAAAGAAAATAGAAGTTACTCTAAGAAGCTTAAGGAACAAGTGCAGGAAATACTTAGTAAAGGTGTGGTGTCTGAAATTATAAAACAGACCAGGGGTAAAATTGTTGAATGCAAAATGTGCGGGAAAAAGCTTTATGGATATATAAATACATATAAACATGTTTTGAAGGTACACAGGAAAACAGCGGCACAAGATGAATACTTGAAAGAAATTTCTAGACTTATGGAGTGTTCTTGTTCCTTTTGTGGGGAAACATTTATTGACAGTTCAAGTATGAATAACCATAAGGAGACTGCTCATAAAGATTTGGATTCCCCCTGTCCACTCTGTGACTACAAAAGTTGTAACCTATCAAATTTGAGAATGCATGTCCGTAACATGCATGTTGATATTGGGAAGAAAGCGTTTTGCCATCTATGTACAGCTTCCTTCCGATCTAATGGCTCACTCAGACAACATACAGATTTAAATCATTATGGTAATAAATATGTCAGGTGTGAAACCTGTAAGAAACAATTTTACAATAAATCTCAGTTAAGGCGTCACATGAAAGCTCATGGGTCTAATTTGGCTAAGAAGTTTACATGTACAACATGTGGTAAATGTTTTAATTTTGAATATAATTTAAAAAAGACATATCAGTGCAATTCATCAACCACAGTCTGAAAGTTTTTATTGTTCATACTGTGGGAAGGGGTTTTCACAAAAAAATACCCATGGTTACCCATGTTCAGCTTGTACACTTCAATATTTTCCCTTATTCTTGCAAAGAATGTAAAACCAGTTTTATAAAAGCTCCTCTTTTGAAGGAACACATGATGTCAGTACATCATATAAAAGACTTTCAAGTTCCTGAAGTCCCTAAAAACAGCGTTTATGACAAGAGTGAAGAGTGTACGTACTGTAGTTAAAGCTTTACTCATAAGATACGTCTAATTGAACATGTAAATGGGGATCACTTGGATGCCTTCCCTTACAAATGTAACACTTGTGTACATGGATTTCTTGGGCAATTTTATTTGAAACTTCATAAATTTAGCTTCAGCCAAATTACAAATGGTGTTACTGGGGAAAAGTACAGGCCAATAACTAAGCATTCAAAATTAAGTAAATACTGTGTTACACAGTGGTATTTCGTGAAAAATGCAATTGGTGTAACGAGTTTCGTGACAATAATAAACACCGGTTTTCCTTACATGCTGTTTATTTCTCATGCAAAGTTCAATCTTTTATTGCTGCAGTATAAAGCAAAAAGAAACCTAAGTTGCAATTTTTCCCTTCATGATTAAAGTAAATTTTCACTAAACTTTATAACAATGCAAACCAATATTATATATCCGTGCACACGCGTAAATTTAATATTGGTTTGCATTGTTATAACTTTTTAGTTACCGTTTAAATAAAACTTTTGCTTCGTAAAGTAATTAATAAACCCTACATGGATGAAGAAAATGTGTTTAACGAACTGATAACAAAGGTATATAACTATGAATAAAGTAAGTTTACATGTTTATCAAAGTATGCCTTCGTTAAAACATGTATCTACTTCGATTATATATTTGAAAACTTTATTATTTAGATATATATTAATAATATACTTGTATCAACACTTTTATTCATGGCTTTTAGATAGCGGGTAAAAGATAGGGATGAATTTTATTTACACAACCGACAATAGCAAATATAACGATATCAATTAAAGTTCAAATAATCGTACATTAAACTAAATACTACATGTACTAGTAGTTGCATATGTACAAGCTATGTATTATTATGTATTATATGTGAAACAAACATGACAAGAAATGTGAGAGACACCAAAAAACAAAACATATATGTACTTGATATAATGTATATTCTGCATTTTACAAAACCTTTCATTTTAACAATATCTTTGCAAGAAATTTCTTTTCATATCAACTTTTTCTTCTCCTATCGAACCACTGTTACAACGCTGTTTTGAGTTGGGTTTTTTCTCCTTAAATGTCCGCTACCTTAATTGTAACATAAAACAGTTATTGTACAAAAAATAATTATGAAAATTAAGAATTGTTAAGAAAAAAATATGACTAAATAACGCTGATTTGACATCCATTTATTGTTTTAATTTACATATATACATGTAGTGCTACCAATACACTCATCTAATACACCATACCAGTCTTAAGGACCACTGTCCATTGATGCTATTTATGTAAAACTATAAATGTATATAAAGAATTTTCAAAGAAAGAAACAGAACATACACAATGCCTTACATTCTCTAATCATTTACAGAGACCTTGTTCTTTATATATTTTTCTTGACTAATTATAAATTCACACACTATATATGTATGAATTCCAAATTACTGTAAAGACTGTAAATATGTTCGCTTTAAACAAAGCTTCCCACAGTTGTGCCATTACTAACATGAAATATTCTTTCTGTTGCTGGTTATTGACTTGCTTTGAACGCATCTTTACATACCTGTCGCTAAATATTGACCGCAACATAGTCTGATATTGTACATATTGCATTGTCGATAGTTTATCCATACTTTTAAGCGTTTCATATATAGCTATTAACATTAAAAAATTATCGCTTCAGAGATATTCAATCCATTGTATATAGAACATTTTCATTTTCTTCTATTTGACTATGTTAAATAAAAAGAAAACGGTAGACTGTTGAGAACCCACGGAGAGCCACTTTGTTAAATAGATTGGAATGATAACAAATGACTGTGTTGTATTGTATGTCGCGATATTCTATATATCTATTTAGGTTTCTTTTAATCCTTTCTTTCAATTCAAAGTGTATACTTTAATGAATTCACAGTTTTCCAATCCGACTAAAAGGTTCGATTTTTCCCAATCAAAGCATAGCAATTGTGGCCTTTTAATACCGAATGTCTCCGACAAAAATTCAGTAAACACGTTTTCTTTAGTAGAAAAAGATAATATGTTTTCTGAAGTCATACCACAAAGGAAAAGATTGCCATCTGAGCTTAAGCAAATACTAAAGGTTTCAACGAGATCTCCACATGCATGGATTTTTGTACGACCATTTCCTATTTCAATCAGTACATTTTCTTTATCAGCAACATAAATTGTCTGATCTAAAACAGTAACTGATCTTGGACAACTGATATAGCTAGTAAACACATGAAGTCTTATACCAGACAGAGTATAAACTTCAACTGCCCCTTTAGAACCGATCCCCATTCCACCAACGCAAACATACAGTTTTTCGTCGTTGTGGCATATGCCGCTGCATCTATCGCTAACATTAAAAGATGTGCACACATCCATTTTATCTTTCACCCAAACAAGCAAAACAGATCTTGCATCAAACATAGAAACGGCTATGGTCGTAGAGTTTACTGTACAACCACTCCAGGGAGTTGATGTTAAATTTAAAGTATCCCCGGATAATTGATACCTTTCGTTGAGTTTTTTGAGTGACATGTTCTTGCAGTCCACAAGTA
Organism: Ruditapes philippinarum; assembly: GCF_026571515.1. Taxonomy (NCBI): domain Eukaryota; kingdom Metazoa; phylum Mollusca; class Bivalvia; order Venerida; family Veneridae; genus Ruditapes; species Ruditapes philippinarum. The sequence continues at coordinate 63,157 of NW_026858364.1, read as the reverse complement.
CTATATGACCATCAGAGAGAACACAAGCGCCAGAAATATCCGGGACACGTTTATCATCCCCAGTCATGACATTGATTTCTTTGTAAGATACAAACGTGTCAGACATGTTTTCTTTGCTCTCATGAACAAGTGTTCCAAGACTATCGATGCCTTTCAACTGCCTAGAAAGCTTCTTATTTGGTCTGAACTGCTTTTTGGGGTAAAAAATGTTGTAGTTTTGATTTGTAATCGTTCTCTTTTTATTTTTTCTTGTTTGTTTAAAATTGATAAAAATCAGCAATTTTTTCCTCGGCCCAAAAACCCCTTTTCATTTTTCTCAGCCCTTTGTATGTAGTTCAATATTTTTGGTACGCGATCATTGCTATCCATTATCTGTTTTGTCATTGTTTCTATTTCTTCCAGCAATGGAGACTCTAAACTGTCAACATGCTCTTTGATTAGCTGCTTCTCGCCGTCTAATTGTTTCTTCATATCATTCTTTTTTACAATAATCTCCTTTTTCCGGAATAATTCTTTTTCCTTCTGTTGAGTTAAACGGGCTTTCACTTCTTTTATCCTTGACATTGCTACAGTGAAATCTCTCTCTTTATGTATCTTTTCAATAACAGATGGTAAATCTGGCGTCTTCATGCATGTACTGTAATTGTAAAGTTGTTTTGAAAATCTTAAGAGATGTATGCTATGCAGATTATTTCAACTTTGATGACGTTTTATGGTAGTTAACATTAGAGCTTATTTACCTTATACAATGTAAGTAATTTTGACCTTTTAATCTACAAAAAGAAGAGCCCTTATAAAATCATAATTCAGAAAACAAAATGTTTCTTTCCGATCAGATTGAGTGAATAATACACGTTGACATTGATTTTTAATGTGTCGAATATTGGCAATACATTATTATCAAATTAAAGTTTTAGAAGGCATGGTATCATTATGCAGTGTAACTCAATTGAATTTCTCTTGATCATGATTAAAATTGACATCAAAATTGTCTCGATACCCGTTGAATTTTAATTGCGGAATGCACTATTTATAGGGAGGTCTAATCCCAAATTTTAGATTTGTGCTTATTTAAATCCAAAAACCATTTTAATTAAAAAAAAAGTATATTTGTTATGTTTGAATATACCAATATAAGGGAAATTGCCGTGTATTTTAATTCAAAATGTTACAGCAAATTCCCAATTGCCTCAAGTAATGCAATGTCAGTGTTTGACTGAGTTTTCAGAAATAAGTGTCCTACATTAATTATATATGCAGTTGTTTACTTAAAATCTGGTAAAGTCTGACTCTTTCTCTTTTCTGATAAATCATTCTTGGCGATTTATGAACATGATCAATACGCTAGATTTATTCTCCACTTTGCTCTGCAATTTGGTTGTTCCGCGTATTTTTGTTGTGTGTGTGTGTGTGTGTGTGTGTGTGTGCGTGTGTGCGTGTGTTGGTGCGTGCGTGAATGCGTGTTTGTATTATCATTATTATTATTAATTTGAACGAAAGCAGTTTTATAATTATCGTAACAACACCCACCTATGATTCATTGTTTTGCAGATTATGCATATCGCATCATCATGATTGCCACAGTAAAGTTCCAAGACTTTACCCTTATGCAGACTACATTGTAAGCTTGGTAAGTTAGCGTTGTCTGGTACGAATAGTCTAGCGTCAACATCATCGCTTATTGTCACCACTTCGTGCAACGCCATGGCTCCAAATCTATTGTGCTGAGTTAAACAGTCGTTACACAAAACGTTGTCACAATCCTTACAATAACTCGAAGCTGAAACGGTTCTGCCATCTTTCGAACACAATGAGCAAATGTGAGCATGGTGCTCGTCAGATCCTGAATGTAACATGATTTTATTTTCGTCTCATCCTATACTCATATTTGCTTATGTAATCCTGGGTTATTCAAAAGAAAAGTGTGTCACCATGCATATCTTATAATTATTTCATCAAAATGAATTTAAAATTCTATTATAACGTTTAATATTCCAAAAGTACTTTCAATAAACGCTGGCTGTTACAGATCATTCGTGTTAAACCTGCGTTAATTCTTTCGAATTTCAATTTATTTTCTTTTTCAATTCAATTTCCTTCTCTATACCTTCAAGGAAGTAATATTTTATCGGTGGCGTGTCTTTACATGTAGTACAGCTTATTAACTGTAAAATTTTTCTTAAATTTAAACTTCAAGTAGATCAATGTTAATTTATCATTTTTATATCAAATGGTGTAATAAAGCAATTATACTTATAGTGATATTTAAAGTGGTAATAACGCAGAGATTATAGGTGGGGGGAAAATACCGGGATCGCCTACAGAAAAGCCGGGATCCGGGATCGTATTAAACATATAATAATAACAGTTCTCGGTGTCGACGATAAATTATCGATTATCTCATGTATTTCGTCAAAGATATGCTTGTGATATGCTTGTTGACAATTTTAATGATGTTTTTTTATTGTTGATGGCTATGATATATTTTTGTATTTGAATGATTTTCGGTACTGTATATGTACATGTATATGTTTTTTGGTTGGTCATTTAATTCATATGTTTAATAACGAAAACGTTTAATTAATAACAGCCGTACTACAAATATTACAATTTGTACGGAAATAAAGTTTAGATTATTATTATTATTATTATTATTATTATTATTATTATTATTATTATTATTATTATTATTATTATTATTATTTGAATGTTTTTGTAGAGCTTTTTGAATAAGTTTGATTTGTAGTAGTTATGAAGAAAAAAAATCTGCTAACGTATTTTTTCACACATGAGAGAGTTAATTGACCTCAGAATGTCACACACCTAAAATCTTATTTTGGAAGTACATGTACTGGCAGTGGAAGTCGCTGTGTATTGGTTATCAAGACTGCGGCCGGGGCCCCTTATTGAACACGCGACTGTTGGTGTGTCCATCATAAACATCATGATAAAAGTTTAATGTACATGTATACATATATTCTTTAATGTATGTACCAAACTTTTATCATAATATGTTAATATGTAATAAGAAAAAGTAAATATAAGTTGTCAGTCAATTCATTTATTGATATATACATGTATTTTCATAAATCATTAATGCAGGTGTCATTGGTAAATTATCGATTAGATAATTAACCCCTGCATTTTTTTACAGATGTGTAATGTTATGTCAGTGTTCTTAAAGAAATTATGAAGTCGACTTGTGTATCTTTTTTCTGACGGAGTTGGTTTTGATGGTTTCGAGATATTGACACAAATGACACGTGCCCTTTTATAATATTAGAGTAGAGACACCTGTCTGGTGAACCAAAGTGTGATTGCTACGTAAAGTAATATTAAGCCGGTTATTTTTATTTTATTTAAATTTTGTTTGATTCGTCACGGAAAAAGATGACCTTTTATATAAATCTTTTGATTTTCCTACTTAGAAATAAATCTTTTAATTTTTTAGTGATTTCCACTTGTCAAACAGAATCAGACTTGTAATGTTCAAATCATTTTACTCCTATCAATAAATTAGTATATTGTACCAGAGACATAGATAACATCTATGTCTCTGATTGTACCTTTAAAAAATCACAACAAACAAATTATCATTTGCTCTATTAAATCATTACGATACTTGTACAATATTTTTAGAATATCTTTGATCTACCATATCACATTTAGGAAAGCCGGGATTGTATTAGATATATAGAGATCCCGGGATTTGACCACTGCCGTGTCATATTCAGAAAAGCCGGGATCGTATTCTTAACAAAGAGAGATACCGGGAATTGACTGTCTGCCATATCACATTTAGAAAAGCCGGGATTGTATTAGATATATAGAGATCCAAGCTGGATCACATTTATAAAAGCCGGGATCGTTTTAGACAAGAAGTGTCTATTATCACCATCATCATCGTCGTCGTCATCACCATTATCGTCATCACTAATAAATCAAGTTATAATAATATAGGGGAAATAATTATTGAGTGGCATGCGGCATAGTTTAAATATATATAATAATGGGTATATAAAGAAGGTCAATACAAGTTGGCAATCAATTAATTCTATGATAATATACATGTATCTAAATCATGTATCAGTAAGGTAGAAGTAGCTAGTTCATTTTGAACAAACACAAAACAGAACAGAACTTTTATTTCGGATTTATACATAGTACAATATCACATACATATTAATATTCAAGTAACATGTACTTTCAGTGCAATCAATGTAAAGAACTCATGATATAAATAATATAAAGATATCAATAATTGTAATGAAACTTACGTTGATTGTTATTAAGCCTCAGTTAAGTGAGGGTGAACATATTTAAGGAAGAAAATCAATATCAAAACTTTAAAATAAAAAATTTTGATCTATCATTGAACATTATTTAATAGAGAAGTTCTAACAGTTATATCATTTGTGTAATAAAATGCTAATTTACATTGTTCATTTCTATTATATTACTTTGCACCAATGCTGGGACATAAGATATATTATGTCCCAGAGCAATGCAATAAATTTGTACATACTTGGGTAAACAAAATAATATCTTTTAATATAAAGGTTACGAATATTTGTATAACATGGGCATATAAGATCAAAATAAAATTCGTCTTCTAAGTCTCTTAAAGAACAACATTGGCAGTAGCGTTCATTTCTATTGTATTGCATGTATTCTGTTTCTAGCATATCTGCCAGTTTGTATTCTTAGGTTGTGTGCAGAAGTTCGTAATCTAGTTACAAATCGTCTCAAATGTTCAGGCAATATATCTAAATAACTTTCGTTACAAAACTTCACATATACAGACATGTAAATAAACACATGTTTCAGTATGATAATTCGTTTTAAAGCTGCATGCCTCCAGATAAACCAAAATATTTCAAGAAAACCAAACTCGCGAAAAATGTACCAAGATTTTAAGAAAAGTAAATAAAAAGATAGAAGTTTTAGGTAATAATTTACATGATATTCGCGATTTATGCATGATTTTGTCGTATTTATAACGTTAATATATGTACCTGTTATAACCATACATATTGATTGTATTTCATTATGCGGTATAGAAATCTTACAAAGAACCAGGGATGTATATTATATATAAACGTTCCTGAAAAAATCGAAAACCAGGTGGCAATGACTTTTCTCAAGTATTAGGATTCACAGTAGACGAAAATAAGATATTGTTGATATTACAAATCTATTCTTATAAGATAATAAAAAAAAGTATTATATATGATTATGACACAAATTAACAAGGAAGAACATAAACATGTGCCGTGGTAATAGTAAACATAAAAGTATTATACAAGTAAAATAACTTTGCCTAGTACATATATACAGTTTCACAATTTTAATTAAAAATGCACGTGGTTAATCTGTTCTTCGTAATTAATTTCTAAATATATATTATATACGTATAATTGACTCAAAGAGGTTTTGCAGATGTGATTAAGAGTAATATGTAAATGATTAAGAGTAATATGTAAATTAATATAATCTTTACTGTCACAGAAATTATTTCATTAATAAAAATATTTGTATCTGTAAGCGACGCTAGGCCAATCAACAGGGTGCATATGTTGTAATTACAATTAAGCGACACAGGGCCGTGATATCATAAATCAACAGGGTGCATAACATTACATCAGATAACGTCACTTGTGCCAGTTATTTAATGATGATCCGACTTTAGCTAAATGATCACCCTAAGGGCTTTATGACATTGGCCATGTCTCACTGATTTGAGGCCCTGATTTGATCCCAAAGAATGACTTCCAACTAGTATTAAAAAAACACAGTTGTTACAGAAATAAGTATTTTTCAATTATTAACGAAATTTCTGTGTACGTTTGTCACCTTATTTATAAATACGTTAAATGAAGCAAAATATTTTCTTTACATTATCTAATAAGCAGAATATGAAAAATATAAAAATATTAAGTTGAAAATATCACAATATAATTCATTGTACCTTTCATAAAATATGCAGTGCATTAAACTGGCGTGAAGTATAATTTTATGATAATGGTTTTTTTTATCTTTTCTCAATTAATTCGCTTTGTGACACAATATTTTGATGTTGCAAGACTCAAACTTGTTTTATTGGCAAAAGCATTTTACAGTGTCAAGTTATTTGGTCTTTCTTTTAAAATTGCCTTTAATGGACCGTGTTTCACACTGTGTTTACTGATATCGTGTGTAAAGATAATATATCTTACATGTCTGCACTAAAATATGTTTGTTTTACATTCAGAAAATATGAAACATAAGTAGAAAGAGAAATTATCAGTATTATAAAATATCAATTTTAAGTATAATTAATCTTTAACGCAATAGCTATTAAATTCGAATTAAGGTGTTGAATTTTTTAATTGCTTCATCATTATATTTTTCAATTACCATGATCTTGCGCATATAAATTTTCATAAAGTTATGTAACGTGAATTACTATTTTCAATGTAATACGAACCGCAGCCAGAAAAGCCGGGATCCTATTAAAACATATAGGGATCCCGGGATTTGACCAGTCCAAGAATATATTTTTCAGATAAGCCAGGATCGTGTTAAACATATAGGGATCCCGGGAATTGACCAGTCCAAGAAGATATTTTTCAGATAAGCCGGGAACGTATTAAAACACATAGGGATCCCGGGTATTGACCATTTCAAGAATATATAGTTTTCAGAAAAACCGTTATCGTATTAGACGTACTGCAGCCAATTGTATAAACAATTTAACCGCGCGGTTACCACACGGTTACGGTAACCAGCCCGGTAACCTCGCGGTAAGTGATTGTATAAAAAATATCAAAACCAATAACCGCGCTTTAACCACGGTTAAATCTAACCCAGGTACTGAAGCTTGGTAACTGCACGGTAACCAAAACAAACATGGCGGACATTTTACGTGTAAGCACAGACAACCCCACAATTCCGACGAATTGACAGATAGGTGACTGATTTGACGGACGAGGAGTTACAGAAAAGATATTGATTTGCTGCAGACAGCATTAAAAAACTTGTCAGACTTCAATGACGGAACCAAGCGCTGATACCACGAAAATTTTTAATCATTGTGGATTTAAATACACAAAACGCGGTTTTTCATCTGCATAGATAACACACATGCAAAAATACAATCGCAAGGACAACCAGACGAAGCAGCTATTGTTAAAAAAAACCCATCAACATAGCATTTATTTTCAAGCAACTTGTGATCACAGTGCATTTCAACAACTGCATAAATAAGATCTATACTGTATACTGTACATGTATTTAAAAAGGTCTTACCTGTCAGTGTCTCTGCAAAAGTTTATTCTATCTACAGTACATGTATAGATTAAGATAATATCCCTCGGATTCACTCCTTTATGACACAAAATCACAAATCAATATAATATAACAAAAAAATATCCACGATCTCTTGTTTATATTTATATTAGTCAATGACGTATAAACTAACTTGTAAACTTGAATGAAGTTTCTACGTCATAGTATACACGATGACATCAATAATATTGATTACATCACAGCTTTTTGTATGGAAGACAGGTTTCGCCATTATTATTGTTCAACGAGCACACGATCTCTGCAGTTGCATATATGAATACATGTATTGAATAATTATGTAACTTGTTCAGAAGATCTAGATTAATAGCATATTATATTTAAGTTTTATAGACAACATTTAAAAAATGTGGACCTACAATGTAGTCTATGGCTTAATTGGTTTTGTTTTTTAATTTCCCGCGGTATACATGTATCTTTTCACATTTTATGATAAAATAAATTAGAATTAGATCATTCTTGTTTCATTTCATCATTATCTAGCAATAAATGCAGCAAAAGAATTTAATTCATTATATCAAAGTCAAGCATAAGACATATAAAAAAGCACTATTCAACAAGAAAAACGATGTCTGAGGTTTGTCCGCGAAAATTACGTCACATCGTGGTGCATCATTGGTAATATTACCATGGTTAAATTTTCAGTTTTGCGTGGTTAGGTTACCTTGTGGTTAATTTGTTTGTACAAATGGAATAACCGCGCGGTTACCTAACCACAATATATACCGCGGTTATTAACTTACCGTGGTATATTTTAACCATCGTTTATACAATTGGCTGCAGATAAAGAGTAAATTATCATTCGGTCTATTGGCCATAGTCGGAAGTGTCACTAAACACCTTTAATACACCAATGTTAATTAACACCATGGACGATACGTTTTGGGTCCTGTACTGGACATATTTTTTTAGGAAAATGAGGTCCGCTACAGTTCTTTTTCATTTTATATTAAAAATTGACAAATAATTTGTTCTTCTTTTAAAAATATTCATTTTAGACATTCATATCTGTTTATAAGTGGAACATGTTATTTTTTATACGATCCATGATGATGGAACTTGATTACTTGTTAAACATCTGTAATATATACCTTATGTTTGACATTTGTATTCTTTCTTTTTTCTTCTTCAACGTGAAAGCCTTCTGGTATAGTATATATCATTAGAAAAACAACAAGACATTTGTTAATTTGCAGATAAATCAGCATTTTTATATAGTATTTTACACGCCTTTTACGTAAAATAAGCATGCCAATTAAGTCGAACTTGTATTTACAATAATGTATAAATACTCAACCATAATGGTCACGAAAAATAGTTGATTTTCCTTATTAGATATAAGAGATCCCGGAAAATCGCATTAAGAAAAGCCGGGATCGTATAAGATATATATATCCCGGGAAATTGACCATTACCATCTTGCTTTCAGAAAAGCCGGAATCTATTAAACAGTACATGAGAGATCCCGGGAATTGACCACCTGTCATACACGTCAAAAGTTTTTTTTTTTGTTATCAATTATGTTAAGTATATCTTCTGATCTTTTCTAAAAATAATATTTAAATACATGAACATAAAATTAAGCCAAATATTGTATTAACAAAAACTTTGATTTTTCCAATTATACTATAATTACAAGTATTGTGATTTCCGCATTTTAAGTTTGTTAATAAATAACTCGAAATATATTTAAATCTTAAGTTAAATTCATTTACTGTTCATTACATACAATTAAAGAAATAAATAGTTAACGTTTAATCGCCTCTCATTACGACAATAATCAACACAAATATAGTTTAGGAGTTTTCCCTATATATCTAATACGATCCCGGATCCCGGATCCCGGGATTCCCCCCCCCCCCCCCCGAGATTATATAATAAAGAAAAAACTTAATAATTATACTTATTCAGATCTCTTATTATACGATAAAGTCCGAGTTTTTTTTTTCTTTGACTGAGTTGTAACAATAGATTGTGGTGAGAAAAAGGGATGCCTAGGTTATGAATTAATCGTTATCTATAGGCCCGTTTCACACGGGAGACGCTCAAAATCCCCTTGATCATAATCCCCTTGGTTGATAAACGACATAGTGATCGAAATCCCCTCAACAGAAATGACAGGGTTATCATAATCCCCTTGGCAAAAATAAAGGGGTGGTCATAATCCCCTCAGTGGGTAGTCAAAATCCCCTCAAATAATTTCTTTTCTTATTTTTCTTTTTAGTTCAATGAATTTAAGAACCAACTGCTTCAAGAATTGCTGAAAAAAAAGAGAAAAGCATACAAACAATTAAAAGGTGTATGTTTGTCACAGCCAGTTAATAATGACACCCTTTATTGATGTTATTATTGCTGAGAAAATTGTAAAATACAAACAAATAAATGATAGTTGATTATAATTAATCATTGCAATTATAGTTATATGTAACAAACAATCAATTAATCTTTGCAATGATAAACACCTTTAAAGGCAAATTTGTTGCACACTAGCTTTAGATCTTTCCAGATAATAACTTAAACTTGAATGTGCTAACATATGTAAAATGTGCTGTCAGAAAATAAATAAGAGTGAAATATTATGTCTGGTTTTATATTTTATATTAACATGAAAATGACAACATTGGAGTATTTAAAAATAACCTGTATTATATTGCTAAAGTATACTCCATACTCTTTCCTCTACTCAATGTAACTGCTGTTTGCAACATTTCTTTATGTAACACAATAGTTTAGCTGGAGTGACAAAAGATCAAAGGAAAAAGAATATTGAGTAAAGGGGGTTGTTTTTCACAAGTTGAGGGGATTTTGACCACCCCATCATTTTTGCCAAGGGGATTTTGACTATCCATCAAGGGGATTATGAACACCCGGTCATTTCTGTTGAGGGGATTTCGATCACTATGTCATTTTTCAACCAAGGGGATTATGATCAAGGGGATTTTGATATACATTCGTTTCACACATGTACATGTACGCGCATTAATTAGTCATGTTCACTCGATTTAGTGGTATTCAAACTTAACCGATTTTCACGCATTTAAAATTCTTACAAAAACGCAAACAAGCTGGATGGTTTTGGTAAATTTTGCTCTCGTTTTGCAAGACTTATTTTAACAAAAGTTCTCAACAATGACTTCTGAAACAATCATTCAGTGTTTTGAAATACAGTTACCTTTTAAATGTTTGAAAGAAGCATTGGAAACTGTTGAGAAAGATGAGAATTCCGCCTTCAAAAGAAAGTGCATTTTGCCTACCCTTAAGCAAGAAATAAACCTAACATTTGCGAATTTGCAAGCTCACCTGAAGATAACATTTGATAGACTTCCATTTTCACTGTCAGACGGTATATATAAATGCATAATAAATAGTATAGAGGATGACATTAACACAACAACTAAGGAACAGCATAAAACTATTAAAAGTCATAATGATATTGTTGAAAGTGTTCTAATTTCAACAAAATCTCAAAATCCTGCTGAACAAGAAGATATTGATAGAGAGGAAACAAAGAACAAATGTGAAGGAGTCTCTGTAATACAGAGAAATATATCTGATGCTGAAATTGTATCTCCCAAAACATTACCCACAGTAAAGCGAAAGAGAGGCAGGCCAAAGAAAGTAAAGTGCTTACTAGAAAAGGATGCAGGATCCCCAGATTGTTTAAATTCAGCAATTTCAAAAGGTTCGGAAAATTTATGCATGTCTGACTCTGGAGAGAAAATTGATGAATCTTTGAAAAAGACGGATACTGATGGAAACTTTCCTGCAAAGAGATATGGTTTAAGAGGTAGAAAGCTTAACTCAAAGTTAATGGCTTTAGTAAAGAGTGCAGGAATTGATGGTGATGATAGTGACAATGGGTCTTTATCGTTATCTGATAGTAGCAGTGATGAAGAAAGTAATAGATTTAAAAAGAAAAATAGGAAAGTAAATAACCATAATGTGGATTGTAAAGAAAATAGAAGTTACTCTAAGAAGCTTAAGGAACAAGTGCAGGAAATACTTAGTAAAGGTGTGGTGTCGGAAATTATAAAACAGACCAGGGGTAAAATTGTTGAATGCAAAATGTGTGGGAAAAAGCTTTATGGATATATAAATATATATAAACATGTTTTGAAGGTACACAGGAAAACAGCAGCACAAGATGAATACTTGAAAGAAATTTCTAGACTAAAGGAGTGTTCTTGTTCCTTTTGTGGGGAAACATTTATTGACAGTTCAAGTTTGAATAACCATAAGGAGACTGCTCATAAAGATTTGGATTTCCCCTGTCCACTCTGTGACTACAAAAGTAGTAACCTATCAAATTTGAGAATGCATGTCCGTAACATGCATGTTGATATTGGGAAGAAAGCGTTTTGCCATCTATGTACAGCTTCTTTCAGATCTCATGGCTCACTCAGACAACATATTGATTTAATTCATTATGGTAATAAATATGTCAAGTGTGATACCTGTAAGAAACAATTTTACAATAAATCTCAGTTAAGGCGTCACATGAAATCTCATGGGTCTAATTTGGCTAAGAAGTTTACATGTACAACATGTGGTAAATGTTTTAATTTTGAATATAATTTAAAAAGACATATCAGTGCAATTCATCAACCACAGTCTGAAAGTTTCCATTGTTCGTACTGTGGGAAGGGGTTTTCACAAAAAATACCCATGATTACCCATGTTCAGCTTGTACACTTCAATATTTTCCCTTATTCTTGCAAAGAATGTAAAACCAGTTTTATAAAAGCTCCTCTTTTGAAAGAACACATGATGTCAGTACATCATATTAAAGACTTTCAAGTTCCTGTGGTCCCTAAAAATAGCGTTTATGACAAGAGTGAAGAGGATAAGTTTTATTGTTCGTACTGTAGTGAAAGCTTTACTCATAAGATACGTCTAATTGAACATGTACATGGGGATCACTCGGATGCCTTCCCTTACAAATGTGACACTTGTGTACAAGGATTTCTAGAGCAATCTTATTTGAAACTTCATAAGCTGAAGGCACATGGAGAACTACTACAAAATGATGACATCTTACCTCAGACAAAATCAGCTGGTGAAATAATGCAGATAATTACAACGAAAAATGGGTACCCTAACAAAGTCATGTCAGCAATATCTGGTACAGAAATTCTCCCAGAAAGTGAAGAAACTTTTCAGGTACAATAAACATATACTTTAATACAGAATAAATACTCTATAATTCAGTGCAAGCAGGAGTTAAACTTGCTTGAAACAGATAATTATGTTAATTCCTTGAGTAAAAATGTGATTACCCGTACGAAAACTTCCGCCCTGACTGTAGGTGGAATCCGCCTATGTAGTAAAGCGGATTCCGCCTTAAACTGAATAGAGTTGAATATTGCTTCTTAGGCGGACCTTAAGCGGAATATGGTGCGAAATATTTAAATGAGCTAAGGTGGAATCCGCCTATCTAGACGGAATCCGCCTTTGCTCATTTAAATATTCTGCTTAAAGTCTGGCTATGTCAGCCGATTCCGCCTACCTTAGGCGGATTCCGCCTACCTTAGGCGGATTCCGCCTACCTTAAGCGGATTCCGCAGGAAACATCCTAGGCGGAAAAATTTCCGCCTTGTAACAAATAAAAAATTTTAATTGTCATGTAATAAGGTATAATATTTTAATAAACTAATATATAATAAAATTAATTTATTCATTTCAACTAATATTTCTAGATTTCCATTAGAGATCTTAACAAACATTATTCTATTGCACAAATACAAAAAATAATAAATGTCTACCAAGCTGAGAAAATATAAAACAAAATATTTATTTAAGATAACTGTTTGTTTTTTTCCAAATAAGTATCCATGTTGTAATATGATAAATCATGTCCTTTACAGATTCAGTCTTTCAGAATGGCTTCACTGTGGCACACAACTATCCATATCATTTAAAGCCTGGTGTACACACTGAAAAATATTTGTATAATAATTAATTATTTATGTTTTGTATGCATATGATTGGTATTATTATCATGTAATTAAAAAGATCAATATTTGAAAGCACAGGCATAGTAAAATATTATTTTTTAGGCAATAGTAAAATTTTATTTTTTGGCAATCTTGCCAGTTTAATAATTATTTATAAATTTAAAATTGTTCTTCAAGCTGCAATAGTTTTCAATTTTGTTAAATATTGCTATAAATAATGTCAACAACATGTAGATCTATATCTAGCAATGCAATTGTTTATAATTGTTATAAACAATACATTTGAAAATTATTTGCATTCCTACTGGTTAAATGACTGCTACATCAGAATTGATCATGAATCTTTATTAGAACTTTTGCTTTTAAATTGACAACAATTTTAACTAGTGAAAGTAATACATGCATTTAAGTATTTTACAAACCTTTAAGATAAATAATATTGTAATTAAGTAAGTAAATCTTTAATATACAAAAATTAAATCTATACAATCATTTTGTTTAAATGGAAATAATATACTACATTGAAAGTTGTTTAACTAAGATTGAAAATTGTTCAAATCAATGATTATTATTTATTTCATTATTTTTATCAGTTATCTAACCTTATTGAATAACAAAACTAACCATCAATTATTTCTGTTATCAACTCAATTTTCTTCTTCTTCATCATCATTATAATTTGAAACTTTCTATGGTACCTGTGGGCATTGTAAGTTTTCCTGTAAATTAAAAAAAATCACTACTGAATACATATATTTATTATAAATTGAGTAAATTCAAAATGCTTTTCTGATAGTTAAAAAAGTTTCAAGTACTCAGTTAATATAAACCCATAATTTACTGAAATATCCCAAGAATGTAAATGTTTATTAATGAAACATCATGACCAGGAATGAAATTTACTGGTAAAAAGGGCAGATTTGAAAATTCCCACTCAATAACACTAAGTGAAAAAGATTTACACCAGCACATATGTAAAATTTATGACGAAAAACTAGAATTAAAAAGTGTAAATCATTTACAAGGTAAATTTGAAAAGACTGTCAACTTGTATGAAAATAGTGTAAATAACTTACCATTATTCCATTGAACATTTCCATCTGACTGAAGAACTCATTTAATGTCCCATTATAATTTTATTAAAGTTCACATTTATTAAGTTGTTTCATCTAAATGGCACTTAAGTCACATGTTTAACTCTACTCCTAATGTTATAAGCACTGAGGTCCAAATGAACTTCCTCTGAGTAATATTTGAATTTTCTGAGATCAGATCCTGATACCAGATTGGTTCAGGATATTAGATTACATGTTGTAAACCCCACTTATCTCACACTTTCCTTTATATTAGATAGGTGAGTTTGACACTGGGCTATTATGTAAACAGCAGGGAGAAAGTAATTAGTTGCACTTGACCAACCACTCACTCTGACCAGTTACAAAATTAATGTTTATGGCATATACAGTATGTTACCAACAGTCTACAATTAATACTCATCATGGGAGACCATGATTATGCTATCAATAACTTCTGCACAAGATAGTTAATGTTTAATTAAAAGAAGGGATATACTGAATGTGCAAATGAATTAAAAATTAGACATAAATAAAACAAATTAACAAGTGATTGAAAGAAAAAAAAACAATTAGTCATTAGACAATATATAATGTTGACATTATATTTGATTGTAATTGTTCACAGTTGTTAAGAAATGTGAATTTTGTTAACTTTCATAATAATTAATTTAAAATACTGACTTTATCTTAGTTTAATTGTGTTGAAAACTTTTATTAAAAATTTGTATGATTTCCTCTTTCATTTTGATTTTGGGTGATTTTCTTTTTTTTACTGTCACATCATGCAGATGCCACATTGTGGTGTTCTCTAATTTTTGACATGGCATTAATTAATAATTTTGAGAAAGTAACAAGATTTTAATAACAGTAATTAAAAAATTTGATAAAGTTATATGAATCTTAAAAACATAGAATGTATTAGACAGGCAGATAAAAACTAATTGAAAGAAATGTTATCATTTGAATCCCATTATATTATATAAATGCTAATTAGTTTGAGTGAAATGATTTTTATAAACATTTTAAAGTTTTTGTGCTTAGAAAATTTTCACTACTTTTTATTTCCCAGACTGCTTTAATCACAGAATTTTCTAAGTCCAAATTTTCAAAGAAGCTTGCGCAAGCTAATGTGACAAAAATTGTTCTTGTAAGCTTAGTGCGCAAGTTAAAGAATTCTGTATGAAATTTAACTGGCAAGCTTACAGCAAGCATAAATAGCCAATGTAAGCTTGCATCAAGCTTACCGCAAGCTTTTCTTTTGGTTTGGGGAGGGTGGTCACAATCGACACAAAATGGTGTCAAATAAGACAAGTTTCAGTGATAAGAATTAAATACTGTTATTCAACTGTCACACATTTTAATATTCAAAAGCTAATACTAACAGTTACTGTAAAAGATCAGGCCTACCATTAAACAATAATGGAAATACTTATGTAAAAATAATGATTAAATCATTAGAATATGTAAATATACATAATTATGTTATTTTTGATTGACAGTGTGTACTAATATTCAAAATATGATGAAGTCAGAAATTCCGCTTAAATTGAGTTGGCCGCATAACACACAAGGTTTCCTTGAATGACTAAGTCGGAAGTTACGCCTAAGAAATAAGACTAAGTTGAATTTTTCGCCTAAGACTTTACATTTATCCTTTTCTGCCTAAGCTCTAGGCGGAATCTGTTTGAGAATTTAGGCGGAAATTTCAGAAACTTAGGCGGACTTTGCTAGAAATTCCATGTCCGCCTTAACCTAGCAGGAAAATGTGGATTTTCTGAATATTTTAGATGGAATCCGCCTTATATAAGGCGGATTCCGTCTTACTTTTTCGTACGGGTAGTACCTGCAGAATTGTACATTAAAAAAATGTATCTATTAGTCTATACAAGGGGTTATCCCATAATACATGGACTTTTGTTATAATTTTAGAATGGGAATGTTACTTGTTTATGTTAATTTGTATTTTTTAGCTCGACTATTCGAAGAATATGAGAGCTATTGTAGTCGCCCCGGCGTCGGCGTCGGTGTCAGCGTCCGCGTCTGCGTTGGTTTAAGTTTTTTGTAAAGTCAAATATCTCAATTATTACTTGAGATATTCAATTGAAACTTACAATACTTATTTATAGTAACAAGGTACATCAGATTGACAAGTTGGATAACTCTGCCTACAATATTGACAGAATTATGCCCCTTTTTAACTTAGAAATTTTGGTTAAAGTTTTTTGTAAAGTCAAATATCTCAATTATTGCTTGAGATATTCAATTGAAACTTACAATACTTATTTATAGTAACAAGGTACATCAGTTTGCAAAATTGCATAACTTTGCCTGCAATATTTGCAGAATTATTTGCCCCTTTGAAACTAAGAAATTTTGGTTAAAGGTTAAAGGTCTTCAAAGATATTTACTTGAAACTTTACACATGCACTTAGGGTCATAATTGGAGGGTCATAATTGTATGTACGCTCCCTTCGTCACTGACCAAGTTCCATAACTCTGTCTTGCATTAAGGCTGATTCATATCCCCTTTTCTACTTAGTCTCTTGGTTAATGTTTACGTGCAAGTTTTACATATCTCAATAACTATTAAAGATATTAATTTAAAACTTCACATATGCATTTAGGGTCATAATTGTAGGTCACTGACAAAGATCCATAATTCTATCTTGCATTTAGGCTGATTTTTCTCCCCTTTTTCAACTTAGAAATTCATGGTAAAGTTTTGCTTGTCTCAATAACTACTGAAGGGTTTGTGCCTTTTTACGGACAATTTTATGTATTCATAATAATAAAGCAGTGATTTACTTGATAAAACATCTTAATAACAAGCCTTTGTACCTTTTCTGTCAAATTTATGTATTCATAGGTAATTAGTATTATTATACTCAATAAAACACCCTTGTGACATTACCTTCCAAATAGTCAAGCCAATACTGTATAGTTAGACTCTCTCTAAGGCCTATAACATGAATTTATAACAAAAAATTAGCCCTTTTTGTGAACTTAAAAAATTTAACATTATCAAGGCTCTTTTACTATCAAGCACTTAGAATAGTCGAGCGCGCTGTCCTTCTGACAGCTCTTGTTTATTACATGACAATACATTAAACATATGTATGAAGCTTTCTGTATTTATTGTATTAAATTTTCTTTTTATAAATTTCAGATAGAAAGTTACATAAATTATGATCTCAAATAGATTTTACAAATTAAAGATAGTCTGTATTTTTGGATAACCCCTGGTACTTGTAGTTTTATTAAATTGATTTGTATTTGAAATAATGAGATGATGTATTGTAATTTTAACATACATTGTATCTATTTTTGTTTCCATAGTTTTTGTTTCCATAATTTTATAGTTTGGTCATTTAAACATTTTCAAATACTCAAAATGGTCTTGAGCATGATGTTCAGGATGAACAACCAAAATTTAATAGTACATTTTGTGTAGATTACCTTTATGTGTCAAAAAAACAAAATTTGTATTTATAGGACAATCAGGCTGCTGTAATCACTAATGATACAGATTCACAGAACAACTTCTCCACAAACATAGTGCAGAATGTTCCACAACATTCCTCCTCATCCCTCGTGGTGGAAGTAGCACAAGGCTCAAATACATATCAGTATGTCATAGAAGCCCCAGAATCTATAGGTCACTCGGAACTTGCCATGCAGGATATTGCAAATTTACTTCTAGCTGCAGGAAAAACTAGTGATGAGGTAAAGTAAGCCGTAAAGATTACCTGATTGATTTTTATTGTATTTATTCAAACTGCTTGATGTACACTTTATTCTTTAATGTCTTAAAGGGAGAACATTAGCAGTTGCTATAAAAGCTCATCGTGTGATACCCACAGTTGATTAACATATAACATAACATGTGATTAAATAAATGTTAATGGTTCGGCCGTGGGTATCCGACAACGTAAAAGCTGATGTACAAGTCTTATATGAAATGGAATGTAACACATTCAAGTGACAAAACTTATACTTTGTTTCAAAATAATTTCATATTATGCAAGAATGGTCATATTATATATGTTATCATCAGTGTCATCTCTCTATCTGTTGGTCTTTTAGCAAATTCTTGTCTGCTCCGTATTTTTTTTTAGCTCGTGTGAATGCACATATTAGTTCTGACAAAACTTAAAGAGACACCAACCATTGAATTAATATACGGTAAAGAAACACTTTTTATGAAAATACATGTATGTATAGTACTGTAAAATTTTGGCACATGAGTGCCTCTGGGTAAAATGATTGACTTTCTACAAACTATAATATGATAGCGTCTTCACATGGATTAATTCAACCTCCCTGTTGACATTTGAACCTACTAGTGAAGGACAAGTGATTTGATGTGTAATACAGATTAGCCCTTCATTATAATCATTAAGTGTACTTGTTATTGGATAAATCTTTAGACTAAATGATTTAATATATTAAATGTAAAATGTTATTTACTTCAGGATCAAGTGAAAGTTTTAGATATGGAACCTTCATCTGTGCAAGAAATTAGCCTTGTGATTGATGATAATACTCAGACACAAATATCAACTGTCGAAAATCAAGCACAGCCAGTTGAAATTTTACTTGGTCAAAACGAGCAGAACATATCCTTAGTATCAGCAGATAATCAAAATCAACCAATGGAAATTGTAATCGATCAAAATGAACAGAACAGTGAAGTTTTCACAATAGAAAATCAAGCACATGCTTTACAAATAGAACATGGGGATATAATAGAACTGAATGATTCTAACTCTGTAGACGGCAAAAATTATTATAGAATTATAAATGTACTTGACAATCACTCTTAATGTTAGGAGAAAGTGGACATCTTTGTGGATTAGATTTTTTTCTACATTGAAGAAATTAAATAAACTTAAGAAAACTTAATGAATAAAATATTAATTACTGTTAAGAAGCTTTGAATATTTATATTCATGTTTATATTAATGCAAGCTGTCTAATGTCATCATGGTTTCCTATGGTTAACTTTTATTTCCTGCAAATGTTGCCTTTTTGCTGGTCCAAAATTACTACAAACACACTAACAAAGTTTTATGAAGATCATATCAAAAGTGTGACTTTAGAATGTTAACAACTCTGATGGTTCAGCATCGAGCAACTCCTCGACTTACTTAATTTTATTATCAACTTTTTTAGCAATTAACTAACTAAAGCAATGTTTTTAAAGGATACACATTGTAATGATTATAAGAGATATTATAGCATAAAATCGGCTATTTTTCCCTCTTTTTCCCATGTTATAACGGGACCAAAACCATGTGTTAACATAGTCACGCGCTCTTGTTATAGCCCGGTTTCACCTATGCGCAATACATACAGGGCCCAGTAAACAAACAAACAAAAAATGACGATTTGGCCTGTTTGCCGAAGAGTCATGCGCTCTTGTTATATTGAAATTTATTGATTCGAGGGCCTCAGTCGCATATTCCAGTAACTATGCCGGAAAAACGGCGTATAGACATCGGTGCTAATCTTGGTTGTCGCCCTTTCTAAGAAACGGACAGTTGTCAATGTAAACAAATACGGTAGAATCTACCTGTCATTCAGTTTAACACTCAGATTAACTTACAAAACTAGATAACACAAAATTAATATGAGAAAATGTTTTTTATTTATGTTAATGTTGATAAATGCTCTTTATCTTTCTTTGAGAGAATAATGCTTAGTGCCTGATTTTTTTATAAACTTGTTTGCTTAAAAAAAAAACTGATTCTGATGTCACTGATCTTTTTTCTATCGTCAATCTGAAATCATTTTAAGAATTTCTGAGGGTCATGTTTTGTCTTGGGTAGAGGGAAGAGTAATGTAATGTTTTTTTTTCTTGAGATAATAAATCTCCAAAGGCCAAGCTTTGTTAAATCAATTATAATTCAAAATTTCATTCGGTTCCGAGAATTTTCCAAGTTGTTGGCCCCGGAAAAATGAAACGCATACGTAAAACATAGAATTGGATAAATACCGTCCAAGCACAAGAGTTTAATGTAATTGTGTTTTGTATAAACTATACATCACGAATCTGTTTGAAAATTTTATGCTATAATAGCGTCAACGCACGTTTATTTCGTGTTATAAAGTCTGCAGAGTCCCTCGGAACTGTTGGAGCCCTCGCCCTACCGGGCTCGGGTACCAACCGTTCCTCGGGACTCTGCAGACGTTATAACACGGAAAAACGTGCGTTAACCCTATACAAACATAAAATGAACTAGAAATGTGTCCATAGGACACGGGTGCCCCCACCGCGCCACTGTTCTGTCAATCTTTTAACTAAGTCAAGGGAAATAACTCTACAAACACTGGATAAATCCACAAGCGAAACCCCAGGTGCAAATCTAAATATGCTGAGCAACCTGCCCATAAGGTTTAATGACTATGTCAAATCCTTTTTAAGTAAATTGCGACACAAGTTGAAAATTGCAAAAATTTTCTAAGTGAAGGGCAATAACTCTAAAAATACTAAATAAATCCAGACGAAAATACCTGGTGCACAACTGCACATGCTGATCAATATTCCTGTAAAGTTACATGACTCTAGGTCAAATACTTTTTGAGTTACGTGCGACACATGTTGAAAATTGCAAAATTTTACTAAGTCAAGGGCAATAACTCTGAAAATACTAAAACTATCCACACGAAAATACCCAGGTGCACAACTACACATGCTGATCAACATTCCTGTAAAGTTTCATGACTCTAGGTCAATTACTTTTTGAGTTACATGCGACACAAGTTTAAAATTGCAAAATTTTACTAAGTCAAGGGCAATAACTCTGAAAATACTAAAAATATCCAGACGAAAAAACCCAGGTGCACAACTACACATGCTGATCAACCTTCCTGTAAAGTTTCATGACTCTAGGTCAAATACTTTTTGAGTTACATGCAACACAAGTTGAAAATTGCAAAATTTTACTAAGTCAAGGGCAATAACTCTGAAAATACTAAAAATATCCACACAAAAATACCCAGGTGCACAACTACACATGCTGATCAACATTCCTGTAAAGTTTCATGACTCTAGGTCAAATACTTTTTGAGTAACGTGCGACACAAAAGTGAACGGACGGACAGAAGGACGGACGGACAAGGGTAAATCTAAATGCCCGCCACTAACGTGGGGGCACAAAAATGTGCCTCGCTGGTTTGTTTTCTCTATGATGTTATTTCTCTCTCCAACAACTTTTGTCATTATTCTCAAAAGCACTGATATTGGGGTGTTTATTTAGACTAATGGCCCTCTAAATGAAGTGGTTGTGGTCCACTCTTCAATACGGTGCTACTGCAATGCAGGAAGGCTTTGCCGTACAGCTGACAAAATAGTAGAGACTGGTAGCCTGTGATGAGCAAATGATCTTTTTGTTTATACGGATATATCATGTTCAGGGCAAGCCCCGCAAGGAACACTGTCAACTCGGGACTTACAAATGTTTTTGACTTGAATTAAGTAAATATATACTAGTATTTTTTCAATCTTTTTTTTTTTATTATCACATGTATAAAAGATAATGATGAAACAAAGAAAGGCACAACATTTAAAAATAGAATGACAGAATGAATGAACAAGAATGCATTAACAAAGGATTCAAATCCACCCTGCTGTTACTCAATGCACTGAAATGTAAATTTTCAAACTAAAATGTAAAATTACAGCTCTGGCATTGAAATGCTTAAAGAGGAAGTAGACAATGAGGCACATTACGCCTCAGAAACAAGTTTTTATTTCTTTAAAAAGTTGCAAACATTTTATAATGTTTAAATAATGGTTTTGGAGAAATGTTAAAAAATTAGCATAAATGTGAAATAATTTTTCATAATAGTAAAAAAATGTTAACAAATTAGTATTTTGACTTCCATACAAAATACTAATTCACAATATCTGTACTTACTGCCAAAAAGCAACAGATAGAAAGATGGTTCCTGTAACTAGCAAATAAGCTACTTTTTGAATGCTATAAAAGTACACCAAAATTAAAAAGTTTTTTTTTTAATTTTTGAGGCATAATGGGTCTTAAAGCTTCAAATACCTGTTTTCTGCTATATGTATGAATAATTATATCGAGGTAGATATTTTAACACTTCCTCAATAACCTTACAAATACAGCAGAAACTTTGAGCAAAATACAAGACATTTTTCCTTTCAATTGTCAGTTATGGTACATGTATGTTTGCTTATACGTAACAGTTGTTTGAAAATGATTCTCAAAATCAAAATATTGTCAAACAAATTGCACCAGACTCTAATCTAGGGCTTTAAATAATTTGATGTGAGTGGTAATTTTAGTACGTAATAAAATAAGACGGGAATGTTGAAATCTTGATTAACAAGATATGTTTGTAAAACATGTATGCCCCCTATCGGCAGGCAATTAGTCATGTGATAAGGTTATTATGCATGACTTCTGACCTAGTGAACAAAAAATTAATAAGGGTTATCTACTGGTCATGACTAGTCACAAGGTAATAATTATTGTGACCCCATAGATTGTGTGCAGCAATTTAAGTTATTACAAATCTTACCAAATAATATATGCATAAATTTTATGAATCATGTACGTCTCATTAATTCCAGGCAAGTTGTTATATTGCATAAGACCTTCAAATGTGTATACCAAAAGCATTTTTAGCTTAATATAAAAATATCAACCAAGGCAACTTGAGTTGTTGAGTTATTGGTCAGAAACCGTCTTTAATTAAGTACAAGGTCAATATGACACTGACCCCTTGACCCCAAAATCAATAGGGGTCATCTACTGGTCATGACCAATCATCGTATAAAGTTTGAAGTTCAAAGGCCTAAGCCTTCTTTAGCTATTGTGCAGAACTTTTTTTTACCAACAAGGTCAATGTGACCTTTGACCCCAAAATCAATAGGGTTCATCTGCTGGTCATGACCAATCATCATACCAAGTTTGAAGATCCTAGGCCTAAGCCTTCTTTAGCTATTGTGCAGAACTTTTTTTTACCAACAAGGTCAATGTGACCTTTGACCCCTTGACCCAAAATCAATAGGGTTCATCTGCTGGTCATGACCAATCATCATACCAAGTTTGAAGTTCCTAGGCCTAAGCCTTCTTTAGCTATTGTGCAGAACTTTTTTTTACCAACAAGGTCAATGTGACCTTTGACCCCTTGACCCAAAATCAATAGGGGTCATCTGCTGGTCATGACCAATCACCATACCAAGTTTGAAGTTCCTAGGCCTAAGGGTTCTTTAGTTATTGATCGGAAACCGTTTGGTCTACGGAACGACAGACAGGCAAATGCAAAGCAATATACCCCCTCTTCTTTGCAGTGGCCAAGGACGCCCCTACAACCGAAGGTGATCAGCATTTGCCACTAGTATAGAGCCAGGCCAGCCTGCATGTTTGAGCAGTTTAACCAGACTCTATACTCAGTACTGTTGCCCGAGTTAATTTATATTCTTATCTTATTAGAGTCTATCACTAATATTGATAATGGACAGTTCTAAAAATAGAAGCTGGACAAGTCCATTTAAGAAATTCAGCAGGTTAAAGGTTTATGATTAAAATTGCAATCATCTGAAAATATGTTATATAAAATAACATACAAGTACATATATACAAAAATATTAAAAATAGAAATGTACAAATTGCTATATATATGAAAAAAGCACCATAAAAATAACATCTTTCTGCAACATGCGTACAAAAGCAACAATTCTATACAATGATAGTAAACATATGTTCATTCAACCAAAGGAAACCTAGATTAAATTTTGTTCATCATACCAAAAACTGTTGGACATCATGAAAGTGGAAAAAAAACAATTACAATAGATCATAATGTATGCATGAATACTTTTTTAAGTCTTTTAAAATTTATATAGACTTATTGTCTATAAAAATGAAAATTTTCCCTATTTGATGTCTACAAGATATATATGTAATTGTTAATTTTGATATACATTGTAATGGTAATATCAGGCCTTTTTTTCATGAAAATAGAGATGTTCTTTTTGTGTTAAATGATTTCATTTGCTCTATTTTTCAAATGTCAAATAACATATATAGTGTATTAAAAACCTTTCTTTTTGTTTTCCTGAAAAAAAAAACTATAACTGTGTCCAAAGGACACAGATGCCCCCACTGACAACATTTATATGGTATATAGTGAAAAAATCAACAAAGGGCCATAATTCTGTTAAATTTGGTCGCAGCAAAAATTCTTTCCTTTACTACCATCTACACATTAAGGTTGTTCATCCCTGGAGGTTTAAGCAAAATCTGCCATACGGTTTAAGAGGAGTTGCGTTCACAAAATTTCTATACAGTATATAGTGAAAAAATCAACAAAGGGCCATAATTCTGTTGAATTTGGTTGCAGCAAAAAATTCCTTCCTTTACTACCATCTACACATTAAGGTTGTTCATCCCTGGAAGTTTAAGCAAAATCTGCCATCCGGTTTTAGAGGAGTTGCGTTCACAAAATTTCTATATGGTATATAGTGAAAAAATCAACAAAGGGCCATAATTCTGTTAAATTTGGTCGCAGCAAAAATTCCTTCCTTTACTACCATCTACACATTAAGGTTGTTCATCCCTGGAAGTTTAAGCAAAATCTGCCATCCGGTTTAAGAGGACTTGCTTTCACAAAATTTCTATATAGTATATAGTGAAAAAATCAACAAAGGGCCATAATTCTATTAAATTTGGTCGCAGAAAAAATTCCTTCTTTCAATACCATCTACACATTAAGGTTGTTCATCCCTGGAAGTTTAAGCAAAATCTGCCATCCGGTTTTAGAGGAGTTGCGTTCACAAAATTTCTATATGGTATATAGTGAAAAAATCAACAAAGGGCCATAATTCTGTTAAATTTGGTCGCAGCAAAAATTCCTTCCTTTACTACCATCAACACATTAAGGTTGTTCATCCCTGGAAGTTTAAGCAAAATCTGCCATCCAGTTTAAGAGGAGTTGCGTTCACAAAATTTCATCATAGTATATAGTGAAACAATCAACAAAGGGCCATAATTCTGTTAAATTTGGTCGCAGCGAAAATTCCTTCCTTTACTACCATCTACACATTGAGGTTGTTCATCCCTGAAAGTTTAAGCAAAATCTGTCATCCGGTTTAAGAGGAGTTGCGTTCACAAGATTTCGGGACGTACGGACGGACGGACGGACGTACCAGTTTTTCAGGTTTATGAGCTATTTCTATTGTTCTTTTCTTTTGTTTCCTTGTGGGCTAACTATTGTTTCCTTATGAGCTAACTATTATTTACGGAATGAAGTCCTTTGTTCTCTTTTGTCCCAGTGTACCGTTAGTTAGCTCATATACCTAAAATGTTTGTGCGGACAGACGTACGGACGGACGGACGGACAAGTGCAACGCTATATGCTCCCACTCTGTGGGGGCATAAAAACGCATTTTAAAACAATATTTTAATACTGGGATTCTGTAAAATGAGATATTTTGGTGATACAAAACTTTTGTGAAATCAATATTTCAGACTTATTGGCGAGGTTAAATATTCACAGATTTTTACAGTCAGTTCTGTAGAAATTATATGGTACATGTATGGTACATTTATTTTCTCTTTTGCTTAATTGAATTGCTCTAGAAAATTTATGATTTTACAGTATTCCATAAAATCAGAGGGACAATGAAAAATACCTGAAAGAATCCCTCATGGTTATACCTCAATATATTAAAATCAGATTTAAATAATGATTTATGAATGAACAATGAATGTAGATAAGAAGAAATGTAATGCTAACAAAAGCTATGACCAGACACTTAAAATATTTCTGATTAAAAAAAAATACTTATATATATTAAATACTTCACAGACAATAATGGTACAACATATAAAAATGAAAGATCTATAATTGTAAAACTGGAATGATTAACTTCTGATATGTATAATAATAAACCATATTGCTTGCAAAAAAATATACATTTCTACATAATAAATATAGTATCATGTAAACTTATATGTAAAAGAAATACAAAATATTTATAAACAAGAGGGCCATGATGGCCCTGAGGTCGCTCACCTGTATATAGGCCCCCCACCCAACCATCCCCCCCAACCTTGCAGGGCCAATTTAACCCAAGGGCTTTTATTTGCACAAACTTGGTAGACACCCATAAGAAGATGTTTCATGCTAAACATCTAAGCTCTAGCTCATTGGGCTTTTTAAAAGAAGATTTTTTTTAAAGTTTTTACTATACACATATAGTTAAAAACAATGACACCCCTGGGGCCGGGCCAGTTTTGACCCCAGGGCTTTTATTTGAACAAACTTTATAGACACTTACTAGAAGATGTTTCATGCTTAATATCTAAACTCTAGCTATTTGGGTTTTTTCAAAAAAGATTTTAAGTTTTTGCTATACACATATAAAGAAAATCAATGACCCCCGGGGCGGGGCCAATTTTGACCCCAGGTCTTTTATTTGAACAAACTTTGTAGACACTCACTAAAAGATGTTTCATGCTTAATATCTTAACTCTAGCTATTTGGGTTTTTTCAAAGAAGATTTTTTAAGTTTTTGTTATACACGTATAAGGAAAATCAATGACCCCCGGGGCGGTGCCAATTTTGACCCCAGGGCTTTTATTTGAACAAACTTGGTAGACACCTATTAAAACATGTTTGATGCTAAATATCTTAGCCATAGCTCTTTGAGCTCTTTAAAAGAAGATTTTTTAAGTTTTTACTATATGCATATAGGGAAAATCAATGACCCCCGGGGCGGGGCCAATTTTGACCCCAGGGCTTTTATTTGAACAAACTTGGTAGACACTTATTAGAACATGTTTCATGCTAAATATCTTAGCTCTAACTCTTTTGGTTCTTTAAAAGAAGATTTTTTAAGTTTTTACTATATGCATATAGGGAAAATCAATGGCCCCCTGGGGCGGGGCCAATTTTGACCCCAGGGCTTTTATTTGAACAAACTTGGTAGACACCTATAAGAAGATGTTTCATGCTAAATATCTTAGCCATAGCTCTTTGAGTTCTTTAAAAGAAGATTTTTTAACTTTTTACTATATGCATATAGGAAAAATCAATGACCCCCCGGGGCGGGGCCAATTTTGACCCCAGGGCTTTTATTTGAACAAACTGAGTAGACACCCATTAGAACATGTTTCATGCTAAATATCTTAGCTCTAGCTCTTTGGGTTCTTTAAAAGAAGATTTTTTAAGTTTTTACTATATGCATATAGGGAAAATCAATGACCCCCCGGGGCGGGGCCAATTTTGACCCCAGGGCTTTTAATTGAACAAACTTGGTAGACACTCACTAGAAGATGTTTCATACCAAATACCTAAGCTCTAGCTCTTATGGTTTTTTAAAAGAAGATATTTAAAGTTTTTTCTTTCGGTTGCCATGGCAACCAGAGTTCTGCATGGAATTAAATTCTTTTAACAATTTTTATAGGTGACCACCAAAGGAACATTCCTGTGAAGTTTGGATGAAATTGGCTTAGCGGTTTATGAGGAGATGTCATTTAAAGTAAAAGTTTACGGACGGACGGACGCCGGACGAAAAGCAATCACAAAAGCTCACCCTGTCACTTTGTGACAGGTGAGCTAAAAACACTTGGAAAAAAATGTTATGTTGCAATTTAAGAATTGTGACAAAAAATACATAAAGCACTTCTTACACCCCCTCCCTCCCCTCACATTCCAAAATCTTTATTCAAGATGGTGGGCTTTTTTGCCAAGAGATCAAAGATCCCCTTAAAATCATTAGTCCCTTTCCCCCCTTTTACTACTTAAACACATACATATTGAATTGTTGCAATTAAAGGAGCTATTCATATGTTTTACAGGTTTATGATTTTCCTGGTGGACAGGTGGATGAAGACCTTATATGATCTTCCCTATAATATTTCACAAACTAACAGGCACAAATATGGACACTTTATAGAAAACATAATAACATATGACTAGTATGAACAAGACAAGAATATGGGTAACACCCATCAATACTACCCAATGTTGCTTTAACAAAGAATCAAATATGGCCTTATTACATGTATAAGAAAATGAATGATAATCTATTTTTAGATTTAGTGACCTTGATCTTAAGCCAACTCAACTGAAACCCTCTCCAAAGGTGGTGGTCTATAGAAGGCACCAACACAACACAATATCTAAATTATATAAGTAAATAATGACAGTGCTTTGAGCAATGGTATCTTTAATATGATAAATTAGAAGGAAAGAGAATAAAAATAGGTTTGGCTGAAACATTATGGGCAACAAAAATGACCAACACATTATAAAACACAACAATTACAGTGACTAGATTTTTGCAATATTCTTGGAATATCTAGGTAACAAATCAATCTGTATTAACGCAGACTTGTATAAAAGCACTCTATACTATAAACACCATTTATTTTAAACCTATAATATTCAGTAATATTCCTTTCTGTGTATTTCAAATATACATAAAGTAACATTGCCAAAAAACTGTTAACACTAAACTATCTTTTCCAAACAAGCTCTTGATAATTATGTCTGTTTTCAAATATACACAAATAAGTACATGACATGAAGAGGTGAAAATGTTTGCGATCATAGGTTCCAGCCCTAATTAGATAAAGATCATTATTCACCAACAGTACTAAAACATACTAAAATATATTAAATAAATTGAAATGATTTGATTAGATTCACAACCAAACTATAAATACATTATGATCATACTTATCTAAATCATGACCTGTGTGAACTATGTTGTTGATGTGAACATGTAGCAGTTTATATGCATAGCAAAAATTCAATAATTTAAAAAAATCAATTTTGTAAAAATTATGTCAGTCAGCATACAATGACAAAATTGATACATGTAATCATGAGTAAAATTCAATCTTGTTTAGAAAAACATAACTTTCATAAATTGTTCTCCTAGTACAATAATACACATAGAGTGATTTGAAACATAAACATTATGTCATCCATTTAACTTCACAATAATATTGTTAATTTTTTCAATAGTAAAACCAAAAAATGCATATTAACAAAACCACAGGTCACACTAGAAGAGACCTTTCGGCCACTTTCAGCACACCCTTTACTCTTGAACTGCTGGGACCAAAAGTGATTAGCCATTGCCACCAGTATAGAGCCAGACTGTGCATACTCTATACTGTTGGCTGACAAATTGAAAATTTCCACTGTGGAACCCCCAAAGTGCCAATAAATTGACAGTTCCAAATATGGAAGCCTGACAAGTCTTCTTATGAACTCAACAATATATTGCTAATTTTAACACAAAAAAAAAGATTTTTTTAGCAAATTTTAACATTGAGAAAAAAATATAAGAAAAAGTCAATTTCAGCATAGATACAAGATACTTGTAACAAACATCTCCAACACCAAAA
This sequence comes from Ruditapes philippinarum, assembly GCF_026571515.1. Classification (NCBI taxonomy): domain Eukaryota; kingdom Metazoa; phylum Mollusca; class Bivalvia; order Venerida; family Veneridae; genus Ruditapes; species Ruditapes philippinarum. The sequence goes on along the minus strand of NW_026858364.1, from coordinate 33,385 downwards.
ATTTTAAACAAATTACAAGTGAAAATTTGTAACGTTGCCAAAGAAGAAAAAGGCTAAAAAATTAATTAAATCAGTTATATTTGGCTGATACACTCAACAGTTATTTGATATAAGTTTAAACAAAACCTCTTTTTGAAGAATATGTAGTTCTTATATTTACTTTATAAAAATATAAAAAGTTAAAAGAGAACAAACATAGAGATTTCCTTCCTGAGTACACAATGTAATGTAGTATTGGTAACAAAATATACCCCTCATTCCTTTTATGGGGAGAAAAAATGGGAATACCTAGCTGGAGCTTAAAACGGAAAGCCTTTGCCACCATTGCAGGGCCAAGCAAACCTGCAAATCTGTAGTTTGACCATGCCCAACATTGATGACCAATTAAATTTAAACATTCTTCTTGCCATCCCAAAAGTTCCAAATTCCAAAATTAGAAGCTGGGTAACTCCAGTTAAGGAATCAGCATTACTGGTTAATACAAAATTATCATTACTATAATACATGTATATACATGTTAATATGATATAAAAGTTATACCCTGAAGTGGTAGACACGTGTACAAATGATAAATCTATTCATTGGCAGCACTAGAAATCTTATAAAATAAATAATACAAGAATTAAAGGAGCCTGTCCCTTATCATAAACTAAGATGGCATAAGTCTAGAAAAAAACTCTATACACAAAAAATGCTTAAAGCAGCATGCCTCCAAATTCATGCTTATTTTCATGGATTTTTTTTTAATGCATAACAAAGTAAAATATTGTCAGACCAACAAAGGAAGTAATTTAAACATTGCAAATGGCACTTAAAATCTATGAAATCTAGCAAAATATGGAAAAATAACCCTCTCATAGTAGATATATGGTGATAAAAACTGCAAAATCAGTCATTTAAAAGTTGCATACAACATGTTAGTTATTTCTTGAATTTTGAAAAATTTCACTGTTCAATTTTGGTACATTTTTCTCTATGTTGATTTTCTGAAATATTTGCTTGTCTGGAGGCATCCAGCTTTATGACTAAAATGACATTATTTTTTTTCTACCAGGTACACTCTATGTCAAATGAAATAAACTTTAAAATAGAGCAATCAGCTCTGTATCAATTTAATTACTCCACAAACTGGAACTTTGAAATTCCTGAAAAGCTTAAAATACTAATATCAGAAACAGATCTTGACTGTAACTGAATCTATATATGTACTCCCTCTCTGTTTGCATTAAACTGTACAGGATTTTCAAAGTTATCGTATGATTTGGGTATACGTCTAATATACCCTTTCCTTATGCCCCAGTAGATCAATGCAGTGGTGCCGGCTACTCCTACAACAGCCAAAATGATAGGAATCCCAATGATCACAAAATATCGCCATGGTTCCGGCCCATCATCAAACCATGGTCCTTTTGTACTGTCAGCTGTAAATAAAAAGTAAAAACAATTGTGAGCAATTACCCAAGGTCCTTTTGTAGTAACTGTATTAGCTGAAAAACAAAATACAACATGATGAAATATTTGTACTGCAAATATTCACATCAAACCATTGTTATTTCCTTTTATTTGCTAACAAAAGACCAACAACGAATATAATCACTTAATTTGTCAAATAGTTCCCAACAGCATTATACTACCAATAATTATACTTATAATCATTATACATAATTACAGAACAGGTCCGGTACATAAAAACTACATTTTATATAGTAGAATATGTTAAATAACAAGAAATCAAACATCCTGAAATATTTGAGAGCAATTTCTAATCCAAATGGTCAATGAAGAAAACCATAGCACATGCCTGAAGTACCCCTGTGTCTACAAGAATCTGAAGGTTCAATACACATAGACAAGTGAAAACAAAAACTATAATAACATTGCAGGAAATAGCTTCTGTACCTGGGGCTTAGAGAATGTTCTAGAACTGATCAGTCATGTGACAGTAGTCATGTGTCTGGATGGCAATGTGTATACTGGATAATATTAAAGTGTAAGTCACTGTCATGTAATACAGTAGTTGCTGAAAGAGACCCTTAAATTAATCACTTATGTAAGTCTTTTTTTTGTTTAAATACTGTATTGTACTGTACTGAAAAGTCAAGTTTCGATCCATTAAAGAGGGCTTAGAGACTTTTTCAGAATGTACATATTTAATTAAGAAGGTAGGGCCCATCTCTAAATACTAACAACACTACAAATACCTACTTTGATGAAGAAGAATTTCTCCGAACAAGCCATTGTTTGGCACTGTGACATTTGACCTGATCTTCCAAAGGTCATTTTGCTGGAACAAGGTGCTATGGAATGTAAAGTTTTCAGGAAATCTGTTCACATGGTCAAACATCACATGGACTGTAAATATAACCTCCAGCTGACTTTTCCCATCCTGTTCACCTATGATACATAAACTTATATGTAACAAAGTCAAAACTACTTAATGCAATATTGTTTGTTTGTTAATGCAATATAATAATATAACATAATCAAGTGCATTGATACAATGAAGTACGATAAATAAAACATGACAAGTGTTTGGCACAAGATATAAATTTATTCTGTATAAAGCCTTAACATGTGCTGTTAAGATATTTACTAGAAATACTGACCGAGCGTGCTCAAACAAACATTATACAAAGGGTCAGTTCAAGTTCATCATGCATGATAATACAGTGTACATTTAGAACATGACAGCTGCTTAAGTTTTACCTCAAATATACAGTTTGGTTTTAATGACCATGATGACCCACCAAAACAAGAAAGATGATTTTGGCAAACCACACCAAACTTCAAAGCAACACCAGGTGTAAAAATCACCTCACTTGCTGGAGTCAAGAAATATATAGACTCCAATAACTTAAACCCATTTAGTCGCCTTTTATATTCAAGCAGGGTTAAATGGTGACTGCAATTCTGATGCCTTACCCTGTAAAGGCAACCTCTCAGCCACAAGGGGCTCAAATATACAGCGGGGATCTTAAAGTTTTATTCAGTGTACAGGTTACCACTAATTAAGCAATAATTACATCATTCTCATAACTTTATACCGGAAGCATCTTAAAGATGCAATTTATGTTTTCGTAAAAAAAAAAAAGAACATGTTACCTTTCTATTGTGCATCAAAATTATTGCCATACAAACTGTAAACAAAGAAAACCTTTCAAATACCTTCCATCTCAACTGTGGCCCCAAGTCTATCTTTGAAAGTGACAAGAAGGCCATCTTTGTTCAAATAGTGCTCTGAATGTATAAACAGCATACAGTAATTTTGTGTTCCATTATACTGATAATAACCTTCCCAGTGTTGATGCTTTTTGAACACTTCCATATATTCTGGTTTATCACTCAAAGCATCTGTGAATTGGCAAAAAATAAGTTTTTTATATTAAAACAAGAGCTGTCGGTAGGACAGCACGCTCGACTATTCTAAGTGCTTGATAGTAAAAGAGCCTTGATAATATTAAAATTTTAAGATCACAAAAGGGCTAATTTTTTTTTATAAATTCATGTTATAGGCCTTAGAGAGAGTGTAATTATACAGTATTGGCTTGACTTTTCGTAAGGTAATGTCACAAGGGTGTTTTATTGAGTATAATAATACTAATTACCTATGAATACATAAATTTGACAGAAAAGATGTTTTATTATAAAGTAAATCACTGCTTTATTATTATGAATGCATAAAATTTGTCCCAAAAAAGGCACAAACCCTTCAGTAGTAATTGAGATAACAGCTTACAAGCAAAACTTTACCATGAATTTATAAGGTTAAAAAAAGGGGAGAAAATCAAGCCTAAATGCAAGGTAGAATTATTGATCTTTGTCAGTGACCTACAATTATGGCCCTAAATGCATATGTGAAGTTTTAAATAAATATCTTTAATAGTTATATTGAGATATGTAAAACTTGCATGTAAACATTAACCAAGAGACCTAAGTAGAAAAGGGGTATATGAATCAGCTTTAATGCAAGATAGAGTTATTGGAACTTGGTCAGAGTTATGGAGATTGGTCAGTGACATTATGACCTCCAATTATGACCCTTAGTGCATGCGTAAAGTTTCAAGTAACATCTTTGAAAGACCTTTAACCTTTAAAAAAATTTTTAAGTTTCAAAGGGGCAAATAATTCTGCAAATATTCAGGCAGAGTTATTCAATTTTGCAAACTGATGTAACATTGTTACTATAAAAAAGTATTTTTTAAATTTCAATTGAATATCTCAAGCAATAATTGAGATATTTGACTTTCAAAAAAACTTTAACCAAAATTTCTAAGTTCCAAAGGGGCTAATTCCGTCAATATTGTAGGCAGAGTTAATCCAACTTGTCACTTTGATGTACCTTGTTACTATAAATAAGTATTGTAAGTTTCAATTGAATACCTCAAGCAATAATTGAGATATTTGACTTTACAAAAAACTTTAACCAAAATTTCTAAGTTAAAAAGGGGCATAATTCTGTCAATATTGTAGGCAGAGTTATCCAACTTGTCAATCTGATGTACCTTGTTACTATAAATAAGTATTGTAAGTTTCAATTGAATATCTCAAGTAATGATTGAGATATTTGACTTTACAGAAAACTTTAACCAACGCAGACGCCGACGCGGACGCTGACGCCGACGCCGGGGCGACTACAATAGCTCTCATATTCTTCGAATAGTCGAGCTAAAAATGAATTTCAGTCGGTCTATGACAATAAATACATACCGTAGTAATTAAACTGCTGTAAAAGTTAATAATGAAAGGTTGAGATTCAACAGTGAGGTGGACATATCCCACTCTATTTTGGCGCCATTCGCACTGAAGATCTTAGACAGATGATTGTAAAACCTTGGACCCATTCACTTCCCAAATATTACATGCACTCTCGCAAGGGCAGGGTGACAAAAAATGTAACAAAAGCAGTTAAAAAAACTGTTTTTTAAATATATCAGTAAATCCCTTAAAATTATGTTAAAATTCCTACATGTACATATTTTAATGTAAACTTTTATTGAATCATTAAACACAAATATTTCTTACAATAACCTTGGACAAAATACATATGTAATTGGACAAACATCTACAGGCTAGATACTTAAAGTTGACTGATATGTAAGAGTAGTGTTTAAATCATTTATAAATGCTAACAACTTAAAACATTATATTAATAAATAAATTTTCCATGACATGATATTAAACCATTTGAATAAAACAGGACAGTTAAAATCTTATGCCATAGGCATGTATTTCTCTAATTTACACTGTTTACTATGGACAATAAAATAGTATTTCACAACATTAAACAAGACTAAATTGCAGTGCATGCACCAAATCGGTGGCGAGGTAAACAAACCCAAACACACACACACAAATTGTACAAAGAGGTAATATGGTGATAGTCTCCTGTTTCTTGTCCAAATAAATTATGTCCGAGCTTTTACACATCTTTATTCTTAAACTCTAAATCAAGAGCTGCACTGATAATTTTAAGTGATATGTGGAATAAAATCATCACATACTGACAAGCTTAGCAACTAATCAAAGTCAAGGATAATTATAAAATTGAACATGTATTTACAATAAAAAATTTCATACTCATTTTAATGTTTACAATTACAATGTTTATGTCATCATGATAGTGTTTTAAGGTGTTTTTTTTTGGATCTGGAAAAATAATAACAACGACTAACAAATAATGTTTTGTATATGTCAAGTTAATACATGTACTTGCCACTGAGTTTAGTCCTTGCCCCCTACTGCCAACCCTACCCCTGTTAAAAATGAGGTTTAAAAAACCACAAACTTATCACCACCAATTTTTACACTTCTAAGTTCTTTCTTGGGCTTACCTCCTTTTCATTTTGTCCAAGATTACTGTACATTAAGGTTCTCATTAGGCCCATTACAAACCAAAATTTATATCTTTGGCTAATACTCCATGGAAATTTCATTGGGGTTATTTTCCCTACTTTGTGCTTCAAAATTACTTGACAGCAAAAGCTGCAAGTATTCTCTAAATGGGCAGATGGACCCCCATGACTAATAATTATGCAATTGATATAATTATAATTTACATGAAATGGACAGAAAATGGGACTTAAAAAAGGTTTGGAGCACCAAACTAAATACTCCATTTATATGCATGTACGGGAAAAAGCGCTTAAATGATTAAATGCTAAAATCTCGCCTTTTCACCTGCATTTTAGTACATGTAAATGTTGTTCGTTTTAATTGCCGTTTTAGCTTATTTCCCTTACCTTATTTGTTAGGGTTAATTTGATTGGTGCTTTCGGCTTCATTCTATCTTTTTTATTGGTCGACTTGATTAATATAATTTGATTAGTTCAGAACTTGTTTTTCACTTGATTTTGACCAATCAATAAGTAAAGAAATTATTGTCACATCTACCAAATGTGTATAAATACAGGATGAATTTCTATATTACTTGTCTTGGGAACTGGCCGACAGGTCAGTTCACTTCAAAGCTTAAAGCCAGCCCGCATAGCTCAATCGGTTAGAGCGCGAGACTTGTAATCTCGACATTGTGGGTTCGATTCCCGGGCTGGCCAACTAAAATTACTAATCAGTCTTTCGGATGAGACTTTAAATCGAGGTCCCGTGTATGGGTGCTTAAACACTTGGCACGCTAAAGAACCAGGAGAAGCTTCTGGAATTGGGGCATCTTTCTGTATCTGTAATTGCACTATCCTCCAAAAAATAAAATGACTAATACTCTTCTGGAGGGCTCGCCCATATGGGCAACCGGTGGCGAGTATAAATAAACGCAAATACACACACTTCAAAGCTTAGACATCTTTTCAAAACTTTATAGTTTTGACTATATTTAAATCTATATGATTTTTATTAATTTAGGATAGACTTAATAATAAATACTTAAAAATTCTCTTTCAATATTATTAAAACAGTCATATTTAGTAGATTCTGATTTTCAATATAATCTCATTTAACCAATTGATAAATAAATTTATTTATTCATTTTAATAAATTTCATAGTAATAAATCTATAAAGTCTTGTGTTGTACTTTCTTAATTAGAGTAAATTGAAGGTAGCGTCCAAACACAACCATCCTAGCCACTGGTTGGCAATTAGAGTTCAGAGAACCTTGTTATAGTTCTCTATATGATCACGTGTTGTCCATATGGCCATTTATATACGGTATGACTATAAAGAGCACCACTGAGTGTTCAACTCGACTCATCTTCAACTTTAATCACTGCTGATAAACTGGCACAATTACACATTCAATGGAATGAACTTTAAAACGTCTAATTCATCTCTACACACTCATTTATATACAATAAATAATGAAAAATATAAGAATCTGCTTAATTAAACAAAAAACAAACGATATTTGTTTATTTTGTGATCATGATTTCTGCGTCTAGAGGTAGATCTACTGCGCCCAGCAAACAAAAGACGTTGTACCAACGTTGTACTGACGTTAGACCCTGACGTTGGGTAAACGTTGGCAGAAGGTTGGATTTGAAAGTTTTTTAGACATCAGAAACCGACGTCTATACAACGTCAAAAAATGACCTTTATCCAACCTTTTCTGACCATAATCCAACCTTTTCTGACCATTATCTGACCATAATCCAACCTTTTCTGACCATTATTTGGACATAATCCAACCTTTTTCTGACCATAATCCAACCTTTTCTGACCATTATCTGACCATATGCCAACCTTATCTGACCAAATTTTCTGACCATGATTTAACCTCATTCAAAACTTTTGGAATATGATTTTTTTTCATTTTGAAGCTCTTTAATAGGGTTAATAAATAAGCATTCTTATAATTTTAGCAATTTATTTTATACTCGGAATCACAAGTACAAAACAAGAAATTTGGTACTAAAACAAATGCAAGATTTACAAACTATCAAACTTGCCGGTATGTACTTTAATAACGCTTCATGTATTAATTAAGCATGTTTTAGAAATAAGATCTTGAATATTAACACTGACATTTTATATAGCAAACATCCATGCATGTGTTTTTTCTTATATCACCACTGAACTGATCACTCTGAGTTTGGAATTTTTCAATCATCTATCCAACTCACTGATTGTATATTTGTCTTTGTATTTTATAACTGAATCTAGATCTGAATGTTAAATGGAACAATATTCTGAATATTTTGTTATAACTATAAATAGCAATGTTCATTTATCTTCATTAGTATTCTAGCTTCTTTTGTCTCCTACACTATGTCGATCTGGGGCATACTTTAAGCGTATCATTACCGTCTCCAACCTGAGATCTCATCACACTTTCTGAAATTAAAAAAAAAAAATCAGTCACAAGTGCAAAAAATATATCATTTAATATACATATTATAATTAAACGAAATTCTAACAAACTACTTAAAAAGATACTTATTATTTTTAATTTAGTTTAAACCATGTAGTTTCGTGTACCTACTGTATATATCTATTAATTTTGATAAAAATGGCTTCATGGTGAATTTCATTGTAAAATCAAGGGTAATAAGATCACTGTATTTTCTATAATATTTTGAAATATATCTGTCACAAAATCTTGGTAGGTTTTCATTTTTCTTTTCCTCTAAATATTTTTATCTTCCTCCTGAACTTTTGACACATGTTGAATTATCATAATTTTCACGATCTGAAAGACGAAATATAATCAATATAATCGTTTTAGAATTTAACCATGTACGTGGTGGAAGGATGTTTGTCTAATACAATAGGCAAAATCCAATTACTATTAATCTTAGTTAACTCATAAGCGCATGAAAACTGATAAAACAAATACCAAAATGAAATTAATTCTACTCCCGCAAAAATTTATATTTTTATTTTTTATATTCAATGTACTTTGTACAAATGCTCATACAACATCAAAGAAATTCACATGTTACTGTCATTTTTATAGATATCATCTTTGCCCAGCATGATCTGGTCTGCTAAGTGTATATAGGACAGACTGGCTTAGTGTAAAAACGTTTTATGATACCAGCATACAACTTGTTGATAAGCAGGCTAATAAACAAACTATTACTTTTATTGATTTATAACTATGATAATGTGTTTTCGGATTGATAATATGTTGTTTGATTACATTAGTAAAAAGATAGCTAGTCAAATACAATGTGCTTTCAGATATATCTTAACAAAGTCGTATCATTTACTTGTATCAAATGCCATGAATCATTATCATAATATAAGAAACACATGGTATGCTAACAGTATGGGTAAAGTACTTCAATTAACAACGAGTAGTTTAACAACTACACAGATATCAAAATCAAACTGCATCTGATACATGTGTAAATGACTGGCCCCTCATATAAGGGAAATTCATGTTGATAAGAAATAAGAGGAAATTTTATTTACCAGCATTTGAATAATAAGAGTCTTACGTACTGCATTTAACTTTTTATTGATTTTAATTGCTAGGATATTTCCTACCATTGATTGTGCATTTATTTGGCATAGCGATATAGTGTGGAAAAAATGATCCGATTATACAGACTGTTCTATAGCAAATGATAAATCATAAAGTGTTCTTACGTGGAAACAAAAATATTTATCTCGCGAAATCACGTTACATTAAGTTTTACCAGTCAAACATTTCAATGATCAAATAACCATCGAATCCATGCAAACATGCGGTAAATTAGCATTGAAAAACAATATATAATGTTTGCCTACCTTTTTCTTTTGTTTGGAATATACAACTTTGTCTGTCGACCCGTCGTTTTTTTGTCCGCCAATACAATTGAATTTCAAATCCGATAAGTCGCAAATTCGAATTTACTAAATTATTTACCACTATAAAATGAAGCCCTCAAAAATGATAACAGCTTCATTGTAAATTATATAAACACTTCTTAGACTAATTCGAGGAGATAAGATATTATTTAAACGAAAATAGAGCAAATATATTTCATACTGATCTGCGACTATCCGTTTACAGAGTGCCACCTATCGAATATCGTACGTTAGCCACCCACGTGATACTGTTGTTTTGATGGAGAAAATATATATATAATGTTCCCTTTCTAACCTTAAACTTCTCGCCGTTTATGCTTTCATTTATATATATATATTGGTTTCATAAATTAAATTCACCTATTGTCAGATTACCGACCAAAACCCGACGTCGAGTCGACGTCAAAATGAAACGTCTGTTAGACGTCGGAGATTCAACGTCGATTTGACGTTGTATGAAGGTCACCGACGTCGCGACCAAAGTTCAACGTTGATCCAACGTTGGGTCAACGTCGGGTGTTTGCTGGGTGCATCCTAAAAAATAGGGACATGACTAGTCAAAATATATTGACGTGCCAAAGCTTGATTCTGAGATATTTTCGTTCTGGGGCAGAATCTCGCTTTAACGTAGAGGCGAGATATTGCCCAGACACGAAAATAGCACAATATCTCGTCGCGGAGTACAATTAGTTGGACTAGGGACATGACATGATGACTACAGGTTACTCACCACAATTTATTAAATGAGGTAATATTTGTATGATCAAATATGTTACGTATTTCATAACTGCTGAGAAAAATATCGAATCGTTGAGAAAATTGAACGTTAAACATTAATTGACTAATTAATAAGTTAAAAGATCATAATTTTACGTCTTGATCAAACAAACGCTTGATAGACGGTGTTACTACTTATTGTACCTCGATAATTTTGACACATCAAGAATAAATATTTGCATCGATCTGAATCGTTTTTAACCTAATTGCACAAAATTATGTTGATAAATGATTATAAGTTGTAAAGTTATGCATGAAAATAAATAATATTCAAGCAAATGGAATATTCAATTTCTCAGCATCAGCAACCGGTGAACATGTAAAATTTAGCTCCATCCGGGTTCTTACATGAAAGATGCTGAAACTGATAAAAATATTTGCGAATTGGAAAAAGAAGTTGTTTCTCTTGTAATGGAAATAAGGTTAAGTTGAGATAGTTATTGTTTTATGGCTGTGTTGAATAAATGTATAGAATCTATAAGTTTTTAAATTTTTATGTATTGTAACCACTGATAACATTAACCCTAGTTCTGGCTTCCAAAACTTTATAATATAAGCCGCTTTTTAACATTTTTGTTTTTCATCTGATGCGGCATTAAAGTTTTGGATTAGACCCGTTACGAAACCTAACCAGAATAACATAAGTTGATTTATTCTTGTTTTTCACTTGCAAATACACTTGACCCAATCAATTCTTGTGCATTTTACGATAAAACAATCATTTTAATATCATTCTATACCAATTAAAGTATCAAAATGTTACTACCGTCATTAAAATTGCCTATTTAACATTAAAATATCAATTTACGCCGACTACAGTTGGCCATGACATTCAGGTGCCACGCGAGATCTCGTATGACGTCAATCGCGGGAGCAGATTTGAATAGAGTCGTGTTCTATATTTAGAACATTTTGTTTACATGATTTCGATACTTTTATTCAAGATAATGTTTTTATTTATTTTCATTAATTTTTTAGTACTTAAATACGATTGTATTGAATATAAAAGTCAGTAAATCACCTTTTTCAATATCTTTATAAAAAGTAATTTATAAAAATATTGGAGGCACATGGGTTCGTAAAGGTCAATCTCGTAATCACGTGATCAAACATTTTGGCAATATGGCGGCCAAGTGCCGAAAATTTTACCTGTCGGAAACTATTAGGTAGTTTATGTTCGTAATAAGATTTTTATTTGTCCATCCTCGGCTTATCAACAGATTATATATAGTTTTATCAAGGTATGCTTCACTTTAATTCATGGCATGTTCGATGAATAAATACGAGCGTGTCAGATTCCTGGCACGATTATTGGTGGACTTTCCCTATGGGGTTATCTTCAGCGTTCACGTCATGTCATAGTATATAAACGGGTACGCTGAAGACCTTAAGCTACATTAACCCTAAGTCTAAGGGCTTACAGACACTTCACCCCCCAGACACTTCATCCTTAGCCCTTTTTTGCAGACACTTCACCCCTTAGACAGTTCACCTCTCATTTTAAGAAATTTGATTGAGACACTTCAACCCTCATTTTTTTATTTTGTGTTTAACAATTATTTATGTAGATTATGTAAAATACATTCAATAGTGATCGATTTAACATATTTTATCATGTAACTGACAAAAGACATTGAACGGATATATATATATATATTGTTGTTTTTGCCCTACAAAAAAGGCTCATATCACAAAGTTAATAGTATAAAGTTTTTTTTTTAATTTTTATATATCTATTTCATACTAGATCTAATTTCAATTTAAGTAAAAGTGATATACTTTTAGTTATTCACGAATTCGAAAACCTAGCTAAACGCCGTTTTCCGGTACTTTCTGTCACGGATTTATATTACAGGGATCGGACACTCCCAGTTAACCCTATATAAATGCTTAAATATCTTGTCGTGCACCCGATAAAGGTACATCGATCGATAATTTACCGGCGCGAATGGTAAATGCCCGTTTGCAACGGATACCTACTTTACAAAATACCATATAGCTTTTTCATTTATTATCCGATTTTGGAAATTTAAAGTTTATTTTGAAGAAAAATACTTGGTTAATTCAAATATCTAATTTATTTTTTAAAGGTACAGTTTATCTGTCCGCAACGACGGTTAAAAAATTAACTTGACGAAATCCGCGGTAAATTTACATTTTTTATATAAAAAGCAGGTATTTGAAATTTATTATTTCGGTACCATAATACTTTCAGTTTCAAAACAAAAAAGAAGCCGATGTAAGTTATTCACAGATGATCAAAGATACAATATTTAAGATTTATTGGGTTATGTAGATCTAGTCAAATTTATTAACGCACAATTGTTTTACGGGTAATGCATTGCGGCCTTTACACGTGAAGAAAATTTATTCATTTTTTAGTACAAAATATTGCAGAGATTGTCAATATTGCCATATTCATAGAATATTTAAATTTCATTCATCATTTATATCATTATTATTTTTTGTAAATCTGTTTTCAAATGTCGGTGCAGTGAAGTAGACAATCCTCGTAACAGTAAAGTTCTCTCGTGTGGCTGTCTCGATTCCAGCCTTTTTAATGTCACTCGTATATTTTAATCCGTATATTTTAATTATTCTTTTTATTTGAATGCCTGTAGAAAGATATTTATTATACTTTTCAATGTAACGCTAGAAAAACAATAAAAAAATTTACAGTATGAGTCAGTATTTTGCGAAATAAAAGTAACTGTTGATTATTTTTTACACATCGCTTAAATTTCTTTCAAGTTTAATTATGTTTGAAGGGGGGTAAGTGATAATTAAAAAACTTTATTTCCAAACTTTCATTTCAAGGTTACATGTGATAATTGCAACACTCAATCTTCAAAAACAAATATAATTTGAATGTATTTTATATATGCGCGGTCTTTAACTACAGTCCATGGCATATGTGGTAAGAAAATGATCCTGAAGAGGATATATATAAATACAATGTAAATCTATTTTCTTTATTAACATTTATCTGGGATATACGATAATCATTTATAAATGAAATTGAAAATATACAACTAAATTTGTATAGTCCTTTCTCTGAAAAATAATGAAAATAAACATGTGATAAATAAATCATTTGACGTGAATTGTTTAGGATATCTATGAAAAAATTATGTTTCAAAATAAAAAATGATATTATAAAACAGCTGTTCTCTGTGCCAATAAAAGTTTCTTCCTTGCCAATCTAATGAATTCATCTATATAGGAATGCTTGTCTAGAATGATCTGAAAATATATTTAATACACTTATTAGTAGAATATTTACTATATTTATACTAATATACAGGTAATCAAATAAAAAATGTACAAATCATTTGGAAATAATTCACAGAAATAAAGACACAATTCAAACATGAATTTCTTTAAAAGTTTTTTAGCAATCAAGAAACATTTTTTTGCAATGCCATCATTAAACCATGTAAAAAATAATTATCTTATTCTGAATCGCGGTAATAATTCGTGCTTGAAGTAAAAGGGCGGCGAAGTGTAGAGAGTATGCCTAAACAATAGGCGAATATTTTTTAAATTAGGTACTTTTTAACTAAGCGTTGCAGCGTTCTATCAGCATATTTTCATATAATAATACGTTAGCGACACAAAATAATACTATATCAATACATTCATATGTGTATAATTTTTCACAAAGCTGCAATAACACCACATACTCCGGTGAAAATCTGTCATATTTCGTACTCCGCACGTTCCGCCATCTCATTCTGTCAACCTTTATCCGATTCCGCGCATGCGCGCGACGGGACTTTAAGCTAAACGAAAGTGTCCGATCCTTGTAATATAAATCCGTGTTTCTGTACATAGCTCTGGGGAATTCACCTAATAGAGTACGTGTAATAGCGAACTCTATGTTTTCGGCCTTTTTTCAATTAAATTGAAATAAAACAGTTATTTCTTTATAAGAAAATTATTAAATATCATTGTATGAATAATTCCATACAAAAATAAAGTAAACACACAAGTTTACGCAGAAAATAACCTTATTTATTATGGAAGATTCCACTACGTCTGTTTGAATTTTATTGATTTTCATTATAAATAATTTATTTTTTTTGAATAATTTGCAATAGATATTAAAGGAATATTGATAATTTTCAAAAACATCAATTTTTTTTACCTTAAAAGTATTTTAGCAATCAAGAAACATTTTTTTGCAATGCCACCATTAAACCATGTAAAAAATAATTATCTTAATCTGAATCGCGGTAATAATTTATGTTTGACGTAAAAGGGCGTCAAAGTGTAGAGAGTATGCCTGAACAATAGGCGAATATTTTTTAAATTAGGTACTTTTTAACTAAGCGTCGCAGCGTTCTATCGGCGTATTTTCATATATTAATACTTTAGCTGCACAAAATAATACTGTATCAATACATTCATATGTGTATATTTTTTCACAAAGATGCAATAACACCACATACTCTTGTGAAAATATGTCATATTTCGCACTCCGAGCGTTCCGCCATCTCATTCTGTCCACCTTTATCCGATTCCGCGCATGCGCACGACGGGACTTTAAGCTTAAACGAAAGTGTCCGATCCTTGTAATATAAATCCGTGGTCTAAGGTTTGCTAATCAGACAAGGCCAAGGTATGAATTGTAATTTCATAGTAAGTTACACCTTATTTAATTCCATATTTTTATCTGTGACATGATATGATAATATGTAAGAGATTGAGAACAAGCAACTACATGTACCAACATGGTTCTCAGTGACGCTTATTTCGGCATCCCGGTACGCATGTTTATTACAGCTGGACGCAAATATTTCAGAGCAAGGTTTCCGCATACGCTTAATTTTGCCTGAGGACGCATAAACATTACCCATTGTTTAAAACCACAAATAGGTCAGCGCGTGTCAGTCTATAGGTAAGGCGGTCCTATGCACATCGACCAGTGAAGCGATTAACCAATCAGCAATAACGCTTTCGATCATTATCACGCGATAGCAATCAGACTAATGTATACACGGGTTTACACATGTAATTACCAGATATAACACAAGGTGATAACTTTTAATCTTTGATCAACAGTTGATTGGAAATTAGCAAATTTTACCGACAAAAGGATTAACTAACAAAAAATATTGACAATATAGGCGGAAATTAATTATGCTGCAAGTTTAAAGACTGTTTCCTCAAGTTTACAAATGAGTGTAATAACTGAATTATTGTCGAATATTTTCGGCATTTTCTAGGGAAAAGTTTGCTTTAGTTTCCATTCTTGCAAACATGTTCTATAAGAGCATTAAAAATTAAAGATATATTATTGTGCCGATATGCCAAGACAACAAAACAAAATACACATACCCTTTTCTTTGAATTTGATATTTATCCAAAATTTGATCCCTAACATCGGCGATTTCACATTTGCCAGAAACCCTAAAATTTCACAAAGGGCACACAAATTCTAAGTTTCCAAGCCAAACATGTGAATGAATTGTTCCTGTGCCTTTTGAAAATATTTGCTAAAATAATTGTTGATCAGATGAATCTCTTACACACTGTTTGAAGCTGTACACGATTTTCCTATTCACTGCGCTAAACGCTGCCTATATACATTTACGTTTTTTTTTTACAAATATAAACTTTTGGTCTTTAGAAATTAGAGTGGACTTATTTAATTTTAACCAGATTAAAATTTGATTTGGTATAAAAGTGAAAAAACAAACAAAACAAAAACGATAATCACGGTGTTTCAAATACATGTACATGTATGATAGCATACATGTATATATGTTCTTTTGAGAAGACATTCTATTTTGATCACATTTATAACACATATTTATTTGAAATCTATTATCATGTTGACATATCATATATTTGTCAGAAATAAAACAGATTAGTCTTTAATGCTTTGTTTCATTATTGTGTTGATACATTGTAATTTTATTGTTTCATTATAAATATTAACAACAAAACAATAATTATACTATGTAGTTCAGAGTTTGTTTTGAATAACTATAAACTTAAAAAGTCTCTTGAAGATTGAAAATATCAGCAATGCTGTTGTGAGCAAAAGCTGTAAACATATTCATTGCGACACGCTTTTTGGACTCCAACTTTTTTAGGCTTGGGAGGCCATGGACTCCATGTTTTAAAGTCCTAGTGAGAACCCTGACCAATTAGATGCAATTTCTTGTGATGGAAGGCAATTTACAGTCAATCAATAAAAGGCTAAATGGCAGTGTGTCCGCCTGATTGCATTAAAAGAATTATAATAATTGTTTAAAACTGTTTATCCTGTCCCATTTTAGCTCAACTATAGAATCAAACTTTAAGTATATGGAGAGCGGAAGTGTCCCTGTCAACCTAAATGTATTATCTTCGCTCAGACTTCTGGTTAAAGTTTTTATGAAATTTGAATACAAATTCTTGAGTGATAAATTTCTAAAATAGAATATATTCCTTACCATCACCTACACTATTTGTGACAAGATTCATAACTCTAGAACCAATTTTTTCCAGATTTATGCCTCCCTTGAAAATAAAAATAATGTTATTTTTCACCCATGTAATAACTTATTTCTTGACGGATTTTCTTCAAACTTCCAGTATTCAAACATATGTTCCTGAACAACTCTTAATCATCACCTGCATTACCAGTAACAAGTTTCATAACTCTAGCGCTACTATATCCAGAATTGTTCCCTGCCTGAACTTGGAATTTCCTTAAAACTAAAAGTCTTCTCATTTAATATCTTTATTTCTTTAGGGATTTACTTCAATACTATTTATTGTATTTATTATTAGTTATCCGGATACAGAGTTTTCATTTTTGTGAGGATTTTTATACAATGAAAATAGGAGAGAAAAAATTTGGGACTCTGAGAAATGTCCAGTTAACTGAGGATTCTGGTTTAGTAGAGATTTGGTTTTATGGGTTTCTGCTGTAATATTAATTTTTCCATCTGCTGTCTTTACAAAATGCTTGCTTTTTTCTTTTATTTCTTCATTATTTATAATTTACTTTGCACAAACTGTGACATAGGTAGATTGTACTTTGCTTGTATTTGTATTCTTACTACAATAAAACTTTCTACAACTGTGATAATTTATATAATAATGATAAGACTTTATTTAAAGAGGCAACACAGTTAGGCATGACTAAGTCTTCCGTATGAGCCTCTATCAACTATACAATCTACATAATATAAACAAAAACCTGGTTTTATGGCCATGCTTCTTGTAATTTCTTTTTATATTTTGTTGTTGCAGATGCTGTATATACATGTTCTGAGAACAAAGTAAAGCATAGGAACCAAAAAACATGTATAGTTCTGCATTTCAACAGAAGTAACACAGGTTTATTCTGCAGAGATTAATATAGGATACAATGTTGGTCAACAGAAAGACAAGTTTCCGGGAGAACTTACCTTTGTCAGACTACGGTCCAGATGAAAATCTCAATGACAATGCTGACATTGATTGGGTCAACAAAGATTGGGTAAATAGTCATTAATTTATGTTAATACAGTACATTGCTTTTTTTTTTAATTTCTAAAGAACTCTATCAGTTGAAATACAAATTCATAGACAGAAATGCTGTTAAATTTTAAAGGAAATGATGAAAATAAAAAGTTTTAAAAAGGGACTGTCTTGGATCTAGATTTTTATAGATAGAGAGTGTTTATAAAATGTATGATATGGTAGAATCATTTACTCCAAACATGCAAAGGTTAAATTAGCAAGGTTGGCCAATATCCTGTTTGGTCATTAATTTTGATCAGTTTCACAAGATTAAATATTTTTACAAGGAAATAATTTTAGAGCAATTTGAATGATTTCAGGTGCGAAGGTTGTTCAGAGGATGTGCCCTGGTCAGCGTAATGTCTGTCAGTATGAACACACCAGCAACATTTCAATATGTTCCGTCACTGGAATATCTGACATTTGTCCTTGATCTGATTGTAACATTTCTATTCACTGCAGAAATGATTGCCAAAATGCACATTAGAGGGATACTTAAGGTAAGGGTATTATACAATTATAGGAACCTGTATGACAGTATCAACTTTCAAGGGAAGATTGCATATTGTTTAAAGTTTTTACAATAAACACTTGTCTGACTCTGAGTTGTCTGAGATTTCAGACATTTGTCTGTTGAATGTATTAGCATAAACATGTGTGTAAGTTTTACCTGAGATAAAAATCTGACTCTGAGTCATATACCACCCTAAAAACTTTTCACTGGTACATGAATAAATTGGCCATCTGAGTATCTGTCAGTCAAAGATTTTGCTAAAGAGAGTGCAAAGTAATAAAGCAATTTGCCTTGCCAACTTGGGTAGGAGATTGTTCAAAATTTTGACTTTAAAGTGGTTTTTTTTTTACCAATCAACAGCCGTCATGCTGATCGCATATACCACATTGTGATTAGGCATAACTCTTTTTCTATTCTAAAAGATGTTTGTTGCCATTTTGAATTTAAAATCATGTTTCCTATGTCAAATGCAACATTTTTAAAGGGACATTAACATTTTTACACAATAAAGTGTTCATAACATTTGTATAATTATTGAAATATTACAGGGTGATGTACCATACCTACGTGATCGATGGTGTCAGTTTGATTTCTTCATGGTATTTTGTCTTTGGATCTCAGTCATTCTACAGGTCAGTGCCTTTTGTGATATGATTATGGGGCAATGTGTTATGTGGAGACAAGAAAATGATACAGTTTTTAGTTTGTCTTTAAGAGTTTAAGTTAAGTAAGCACCTTTGAGATTGTTTTCCATAAGCAGAGCATCTCAGTATAGAGCATGAAACTAGACAAATCTTATCAAATAATGATCATAAAGTGATCCCTTTCAAAGTAATTTAGAGAAATCTTTACAAAATTTTCTTCCAAATTCTTGTCCTTTTTCCTATTTCCTTTCCCTAGTTCTCTATTGACTATTCCTACATGATTTTTAAAAATAACTTTATTTTCCTAGTTTGTTTTTCTAACATTTTTATGGAAAGCTTGTCTATGACTATGGAGGCTCTGTATGTAATACATGTTCATGATAAAATATGCATATAATAATTAAAATATGTATTTTCTTTTACAGGTGTTTGAGCTGACGAGAGTTGTCCAGCCTTATTCTTATTGGTCAATATTAAGGTGTATGCGACCACTGATCCTGATCCGAGTTTTCAGGGTTTTCCTGAAATTCTCACTTCCTAAAAATAGAATCAACTCGATATTCAAGTAAGATATCATCTATCGCATCATATAATGATATACATGTATTATGTGAAATGCATTTCTAACTTTAGTTTAACTTAAGTTTTATATTAATAATCTAAAGTCTCTAAGCTTAAAGCTAGTAATTGTAACAATGTGAATATTTTTTCAAATGATATATATATTTATATATATGTATGAAGTAAATATAGAAGACATTGTTTATTTCAGACGTTCCGGACAACAGATCTACAATGTAACCATATTTTTCCTGTTCTTCATGATGCTGTATGGTATACTGGGTGTACAAATATTTGGTGAGCTGAAACATCATTGTGTGAGGGAAAACGTAACCAATACTTCGTAAGTGAAATTTTCACATATGTGACATGATCAGTGTTTAAATGCTAATTGAGCATATATGAATACTGAGTAGTTCTGTAGTGTAATATTTCTTGCTCAAGGAAAGAGCAGTATCTTGCCACAGTCAGGTTTGAACCCTAGTGGCCAGCATTGCTATGATTTAATACACTGTTTCAAATTCAAGTGCATGCATGCCAGCATGTAATGTATATGCATTGTCCCAAATTTGAACTAACATATTTTGAGTTATGGCTAAGAGTTCTCTATTTTGAAGTACTTGTTTTCATATTCAAATATTAATTCGATGTATGGAGATGGGTTTGTACCATGTTATGTTCTGGGGTGGCTTGTAGTCTGCCTGCTGGAAAGAAAATAAATAATGAGAGGAAAATAAATTAATTGTAATCTTTATATGATGAGAAATAATATTTGACTATGACTATAAAGAATTTATAAATATTCTCCGTCATTTATCATTTGTTTGTAACATTAATTGAGGACAATTAATATTACAGTAAGATAACATTATATGACCTGGCAATCCCAGACACATACTGTTCCCCTGATGACCAACCTGGATACCATTGTCCTAAAGGCATGAAATGCATGTCTATTGATATCCCAAAGAATAACAGAGGATTCAATGGATTCGATGAACTACGTAAGTTTTTTTCACAGTCTTTCAAAAGACCTTTGCTTCATCTCCATTTAATAATTCAAGTCCCATTTGACACAGAGCCTTTACTTATATTTCAAACTGTTGCTGCTTAAATGCAAGTCCGGTGTCTTAGCTGCAGTTTAAATGATCAAAATTGATATTACAGTTTAATTTTAAAAAGAAAGGTACATAATATTTGTATGATTATATGATCCTCATTAACCTTATTAACTCATACTATTGTCTGTGAAGTAGTTGTTTTGTTGTTGTTTTATTTGGAGAAAATAATTCTTTTCAAGTCATAATTTAAATGCTATGAACTTGCTACTTTGTATGTGAAAACAAAGTAAAGTAATGGAATTTAGTAAAAATTTTAGATTTGAATGTTAAAAAGGATAGGAAAGAAAGATATTGTTTTCAGTATACAAAGATTATATAAATAGTATTATTATACTGTCAAATCTCAGTTGCCGCAGATCACATTTTAGAAAGTTTAACAGATGACCTTTATAGTTGAGTTAAAAGGCACACAGAAAATAAAACCCTGCCGATTCTCATACCATTAGTTGTTCTTAGATTTGGTTGAAGTTAGAGAACACATGAAATAAATGTTTCATGATGTTCAATTCAGTCCAGATAAGT
The DNA here is from genome assembly GCF_026571515.1 of Ruditapes philippinarum. NCBI lineage: Eukaryota > Metazoa > Mollusca > Bivalvia > Venerida > Veneridae > Ruditapes > Ruditapes philippinarum. The sequence continues at coordinate 12,004 of NW_026858364.1, read as the reverse complement.
GATAACAGTTATGAAATATTTATTTACATTTTTTATTTCAGCAACAAGCTTTTTCACTGTATATGAAGCCGCCTCACAGGAGGGCTGGGTATTTCTGATGTATAGAGCCATGGACAGTTTAGAATCTGTACTTGCCATCGTCTATTTTATATCCTTGATCTTCTTACTAGCCTGGCTTGTTAAGGTACATGCCTTCAAAACGTTTTATAATTTTCTTACAGTTTTAAAGGCCATTCAAAGGACATGTTCATTGTAATTGATATTATTTCAAACCCTTGATCCCAGATATTGTGAAATGAATTGTTTTGATGACATGCTTGTACTACACATAGCACACAAAACTTCTTTTGTCATGATATAAAACGACCATATTGAAAAAAAAAACATGATGTATGATTTGTTTAAGTTTTAACATTTACATAATTCAACTAGTCCATGTAGGTTACAGATTAAGGTAACTTTTAATGACTGGTAGAGGCCTCTTTAATTTTAAGTCACGTGTTCCTCATCTTTTGTGGCTAAAATCCCACCACCAATTATGTGTTCTTTCATGTTGTATAAAATTGTTATTTAGCAGGTAGTCTACAGTAATAGTTAATTGGCATATTAATAAATATTGCATGCCAGCTGAGCAATATAGCTTCAGTAAATTTTAAAAACTGTTGAATTCCTATATTTTTTCATGGCGATACTGAGACAATACTATATACACATTACAGAACATCTTTATTGCTGTTATCATTGAATCCTTTGCTGAGATTCGTGTACAGTTTCAACAGATGTGGGGATCACGGGGCACAGACACAGACTCTGACTCTTCACAGGTATCATCACATACAAAAGAAAATATAACGCTGTTTTAATGAAGCACCAAAATAAATATCTGTTTGTTCTTTTTTAAATGGCAGCTGATATTTTTTTCAACCACACTGTTTTTGGTTTTAAGAAATGTTTCATGATTCTGAAATATTTCTGTCTTGCTGAGCATAAATAGCTTCAGAATTGTTCATATGAAATTCTTAAATAAAGCTTTAGGCGGGTCAGAAATGCTTGCATTATATTTTACAACTGTATTTTCATTGAAAAATATGTGCTATTCTAAAGACTTCAATTGACATATATTTAAATTTTTATATTAAAAATTTTACACTTTATTGAATCAACGTGTATACATATATTTGTATAACAGGAAGTTTGTCATTTATAAAAAAATGCTATCTGAAGGTAATACAACAAGAGGGTAAAACATGGAAGATGGTGATATTGGATCAGAATAAACCACAGGGATTGGCACCACCTATATTTCAACAGATACTACGATCTAGTGCATTTCATGCGTTCATTTTATTGATGGTGCTGGCAAGTGCCATAGCCGAAGCTAGTCTCAGTTTTGACGGGGATTCTGTGGATCCAGAAAATACGATGGACACCTTTTATTATCTAGAGGTAGTAGTCAGTCCTTAATGTTGTAATGCCAAAATATTGAAGCATGTTTATAATAGTTTTTTTTAAATACCAAAAAGATCAATAATTTATCCTTCTTAATACTTCTCTACTTGACAAGTAGTGAGGCTTTATACAAGGGGTGGGGTGGTAGTGGCCAAGTGGTTAAGATCATTGACTTCAAACCACTTGCCACTCAACACTGTAGGTTGGAGCTGCGTAAGCAAGCCTCTTCCAATTCTTTCATGTGATTGAGCTATCCAGCAGAAAGTCGATGGTTCTACGTAGGTGTCCATTTGTGCATGAAATAACACACAGAGGGGCACCTGGGGTCTTCCTCCACCAGTGGAGCTAAACTGTGTTGGTGTGACATAAAACCCAATAAAAAAAATACAAGAGGCCTTTATGGCTGATTATTTTATTACTCGAAATAAAGAGAAACAAATCATACAGTCAACATACGTGTTTATTTTTATATGTTTTACTTTCATTTATGTAGTACTACAGACAAGCTGTTATGACACGACAAAGTTTGAATGGGATATTATTGGCCGCTCTAAATATAAATTCCGCCGACCGAAAGAGGAGTAAACGTGTAACATGTAACCAAAAACACACAAATTAAAAAACCAATGCAACTAGAAACCAATGCAACTAGAAACCAAATGACCCTCTAACTGACCCTTTTAAATGGAGACGAACTACTTTAACTTAACCTTGCTAGCTAACATAAGTTTTTGACCCCATAGGAACTGCGTAGTGAGAGAATCATAAATATACAACTGCCGTAACGTCGGTCCAACGAACACCGCATCACCATTCACGCCCACGACCGGTTGACCCAGGAAGTAGACGAAAACGGTGACCCGGGGCCCGTAAAGGGAAAGCAAGGCAGTGTAATCACAGCGAGGCAAGGCAAAGCAAAGCGAGCAAGAGCAAAGCTATATAGGAATCACCAAGTACTAGGGCGAAACCTATTACTGTCCAGTCAACACAACGACTGGTGAACCTATGATATCTCTCCGCAGTACCTATTTAAAATATCGTAAAGTTCGAGACCCGACGGCATACCCCACCCCCAAGCGGTTACCCCAGCCCAGAGATAGGAGACACAGCCGGGTCCCACTTCACAAAAGCTAATTTAATACAAGACTGAATTAGCCACGTCGGCTCGTCTTCCGGTCGACAGAATTTTACCGCTTGAATTAAATGAGCGACAGAAAGTAGAAAATAAAAAATGAATGTAATATGGTAAATACACAATTTGAATCCTATTCAACGAATGTGTTTAAAAGTAAGAGCATTTGACAAAGCAATGTACTAATATACGATGTACATATAAAAGATATAATTAGAGTCTTTATACATAATAAATGTCCTAAGATGTTTCAACAGTGTTCACAGAAACATTGTCTTTCGCCGTTAAACTAACACAATACATATTGTGAGCTTCCAATTTCACAATGCAAAAGTTCCATCTCTACACTGATACAATATGATAAAATAATAAAACATTTCAAAATGTTCCCTTCTAATCTACTGTCTATGTATCACACAAGTCACAGCTACGGCCGCAGTCTGCTGACGTCAAACATTTATCCGGCTTTGTCCCATCGCTCTTACAGGTAGTTTGTACAATGAAAGTTTACAGAAGACAGAACCTGGAATATATAAAATACTACGCCAGCAATATTGTAATTAACAAAGCAAGGTATCATGATAAACACTGTACAAGTGATATTTACAGCACACTGTATATTTTATTTACTATAGTGAAAATTCATGTACCAATATGAGCTTTTGATTTCAATGAGTTCCGAATGACAATATTTATAAAAGTAAAAAGTACATATCAATGTAAAAGAGGGGTGTGGCGGGTGGGAAACGTTTAAGCATATAGCGAATACGGCTGTTGAAAGCAAGTGAGAGGAATGCACGAGGTTCCCGAGTCTTATATAGCCGTGAGAAAGTGGCGGGAATTTTAGCGATCAGTCAAGTAGAACAATATCGTACTACCTAATGTGTTAAACACGTTTAACAAATACCCCTTGCTAGCAGACGATTTCAATAAAAAATAACCCAAATTATTTAAATGCTGAAAATAATTTTATTTATTTTATTACTCGAAATAAAGAGAAACAAATCATACAGTCAACATACGTGTTTATTTTTATATGTTTTACTTTATGTAGTACTACAGACAAGCTGTTATGACACGACAAAGTTTGAATGGGATATTATTGGCCGCTCTAAATATAAATTCCGCCGACCGAAAGAGGAGTAAACGTGTAACATGTAACCAAAAACACACAAATTAAAAAACCAATGCAACTAGAAACCAATGCAACTAGAAACCAAATGACCCTCTAACTGACCCTTTTAAATGGAGACGAACTACTTTAACTTAACCTTGCTAGCTAACATAAGTTCTTGACCCCATAGGAACTGCGTAGTGAGAGAATCATAAATATACAACTGCCGTAACGTCGGTCCAACGAACACCGCATCACCATTCACGCCCACGACCGGTTGACCCAGAAGTAGACGAAAACGGTGACCCGGGGCCCGTAAAGGGAAAGCAAGGCAGTGTAATCACAGCGAGGCAAGGCAAAGCAAAGCGAGCAAGAGCAAAGCTATATAGGAATCACCAAGTACTAGGGCGAAACCTATTACTGTCCAGTCAACACAACGACTGGTGAACCTATGATATCTCTCCGCAGTACCTATTTAAAATATCGTAAAGTTCGAGACCCGACGGCATACCCCACCCCCAAGCGGTTACCCCAGCCCAGAGATAGGAGACACAGCCGGGTCCCACTTCACAAAAGCTAATTTAATACAAGACTGAATTAGCCACGTCGGCTCGTCTTCCGGTCGACAGAATTTTACCGCCACAATAAATTTCTTAATTTATTCCCCCAAAAATTCTTAAGACCTTTTACAAATTTTTTAAAATTGCATCCCGTAAGTAGTCCAAATAAAATTCTAACCCCACTTCATTTAAATGTATTCCATCTTGGCGAAAAAAGGCAGTTTTCGAATCGATATCAGGCTTAACCAAGTCAAACTTGCCCAAACTACTAACCAGCTGGCGGCCTATTCTATTTATCCTTGACCTTTTATTTTCTAAAATCTTATAGGCACTTGGGTCGGATCCCCAGACCCTTCGTGGTAAAATGTCAACCCATATGATAAATTGTGGTTGGGAAAGCCTCTCTTAAGTAGAGTAATTCGCTTCTCATGACGTCCTTAATTTGTAAATTTGAAAGATATTAATTAAATCGTTTCCCCCCAAATGTATTATGATAATTGAAGGAGGAGAAGAAAGGAGAACCTTCGCTTCAATCTCGTGGACGCAAGGAAGTCCACTTCAGGCCCCTAACCGCTAACCATTCAATAGTTCTGCCTGGAATGCGAAGATTCGGTTTCCTGTATTCTTGTGCTCGAATACCTGCCCAGTAAGGAATAGAATCTCCCAGGACCCAAATATCTAAATAAAGAAATAATTTACCGTAGTTAATTAACCATTAGACATATAAATGCGGCAGACTTGCAAGTATGATTTAAACGATTGGACTATTTCGGATCTCGAATATACCGGTTATAACACTGGGAAGACCACCTGCCCAATCTCATGATTGACTCTGATGAAAGGCCTTGACTAGCTAAGTCAGTAGCTCTACCTATCCTAAAACTGTGAGTTTTATAAAGCACTTTTGGTGAAAAGTTCTCTGCTTGAATGCACTTATTTCAAAACAAGCCCCCGAAAAGTTGACCCGTGTTACTGGTACACCATCGCGGTGTATGAACAGTGGGCCTTGCACTTCAGGCCTTATAACTAAAAAATGTTGCAAAGCATTAACAGGGCAGACGGAAATTCGTCCATCGGTATCTTTAATTTAAGTTCTTTTTCCGGTTTGATTGGTCTTAAAATAATGAAGTCGAATGATGATATATCTGTTGTCTATTATTGACAAATCTGACAATAAAATAACTCTATGAATTTGCGTCTTAGAAGGAGTTACAAGTTCACTGACCCGAAATAACCAAAATATGCCAATGTAAACAGTGCTTGAAATAATTTAACCTCAAAGTCATTGTAACAAATGCGAGGTAAAAGTGAGCAAATGACTTTCAAAGTCGATTTAGTTATAGGTGCACGATTTTATCACGTGAAATCCTACATCTACGACAACCTTCTAACAATTTAGATACGACAAAAACGTCATATATATTATAAAATCCTTGCAGTTTGTGAAAATAGTTCAAACCCGCAACATAAGTAGAGATTGTAGCTGCTGATTTTCTCTTTTCAAAAGAGTAAGCAATAAATAGAACCACTGTTGGCTTGGTATTGGCCAAAGGGGAGGTAATTGATAAGCAGACCGAAATTTTCATAAAAAAACATTCAGCGCTGTGTTATACGTGGAATTAGTATTCGGTGCTAAGCTGGATTGTAATAATGCTCGAGCTCTAGATTGCAAATGTTCCAGAGGAATTCTGGTACTGGTTGAGAATGCAGGTCTGCTTCCGGTGCTAATTCTCTGAACCGGTTAACTGAAAACGAGACAGTGCATCACAAATTTCATTATTACGGCCAAAAATATGGGTAGCTTTAATCAAAAATATTTAATTTTAAACAATGTAAAGTTAAGAAACGAATTAAGCACATCACTGTTTCTGATTTTGATGACAGTTTGTTTAAGATACTGACTACTGCTATGTTGTCGCAACAAAATTTTATTTTTTTGTTTACTAATTCCCTACCCAAAATGAACACTGCGACTGCTATAGGAAATAACTCTAAAAATGTTATGTCCTTTGTAAGACCGTTTTTGTGCCAAAAATCGGGCCATTTTCCTTGGCACCAATGCCCTTGATAAAACACACCAAAACCTAAGCCTTCACCGCCTGCGCTATCCGAAAATAATTGTACATCCTCATTTGAAACCCAAAAAAGCATCATGAAAAACCGAAATGCCATTAAAATTTTGTAAGAATACAAGCCACATTTCTAAATCCCTACGTATTTCTTTTTTAATTCTAATATGATAGTGAGGCTTCGATAAACCACAAATTGAGTTTATAAGGCGTCGAGAAAAAAGGCCGTCCTATAACTATAGCCCTGCAACAAAAATTTAAGGAACCGATTAAAGACTGTACTTTTTTAAAGTTGATTTTTGATGAGACAATATGTCCTTAATTTTTATAACTACTTCCTGGATTTTTTCCAACGGAATTTTCACAGTCATTTTGTTTGAATCTAGTTCTAACCCAAGGAATACAAGTACTTCTACTGGGCCTTGTGTCTTTTCTTCTGCTAAGGGGACACCTAATTCCGACATTGTATTCTGAAAATGTCTAAACCATAAGAACAACTTTCTAAAGTTTTATCACCCCCTAAAAAAATCGTCTAAATAATGAATAAGTTTTGTTGATTGTAATTTTAATTTTGCGCAAAATTCGAGAAATCTAGAAAACCGTTCGAACGTTATACAACTGATAGACGCCCCAAAAGGTAGTGCCTTGTCAAAATAAAATGGTTGTTAAAACAGAAACCTAATAATTCGAAATCTGATGGATTGATTGGTATCAAACGGTAAGCGCTTTTAATATCGCATTTAAAAAGCTTACAATGGCGTCCTAAGGATTGAACCATGCTTACTGCTTCGTCAAAGCTTGTATATTGAACTGTGCATAAAGCCGGGTCAATAAAATCATTTACCGATTCACCTGGTGAAATGACAAGTGGTGAATCATTCTGAATTCGCCCGGGGTTTTCTTCGGCACTAAACCTATAGGAGACACAATAAATTAGGCAGAGGACGTTTTGAAAATGGGCCGGCAACACGACCGGCGGTTAACTTCTTTCTCAATTTGACGTGAAATTAGTTCTGGATTAAGAGTCGTCGATCTTAAATTTTTTAGCATCCCTTTGGTGAACGAGGCCCAGTATACTGAATAGAGAAACCATTTAAAAATCCTTCAAGTAGAAATTCTGCTTCCACCTTATCATAAAATTGTAAATAGTGTTTTAATCGAGTAATTTTGATAGGTGATTTCGCTAATAGAATGAAGACCGCCCTGACCATTATTTAAATTTTGTTTGCCTTTACTTCCTAAATTGTCCCCTAGAACGGGCTCGTCCCCTAACAAAGGGCTGTCCCCCTTTTGTCCGAAATGATGAATCAGCCGAAAGTGGAGGGCTGATCTACCGGTTTAGACTGTAAACCTTTATAACAGTTAATAGCCGAATGTGGCGCTGAGCATGTCGCACAAGTATGCGAAAATTTACAGTTAGGCCACGTGCAAACTTCCGGCATTGAAATCGTTACACGTGTACCTATATGAATTTATAGTAGAACGAAGGCTTGGTTTGACCTGAACACAACGCCACCACAAGTCATTATTTATTTTGCACCATGGAGAAGGCGTAATTGCCTGTCGGAGGCGAAACTGTTCGTCATAGGCTTGCCAAGCTAAGCCACCCTGTCGAACCGCGCAATCTCTAATATTGAACATGTAGTGCAATATTTCGTAAACTTTATCAGCGTGAGTGGACAGGTAGATAGATGCGTAAATAATAAAAGCATTGGTCCATTTCTCAATGCTACTTATTTGGTCTTTACACTCCCTTTGTGCAGATTCGAGGTGGCCATCGCTACTTAAACGAAATACCGACCCCTTGCAAAACTCGGGACAATTCAACAGACCCCTTTAATAGTAAAGCTAAATTGATATATTCACCCTTACAGATTTTCTGCTTAAGGGTCGCGGGCACATGAGCTGATAAATCGTCATCAGCCAGTCTAATTCCAGCCATAACAGGCAAGTCATTCATAACAGAAGTTGGATTATTACTGCGATTATCTAAATGTGAAGAAATAGTACTATTAGGTAAAGTCACGCCGCCACACCAACAATTTGAGAATTACTGTTCGAATTTTCAGGCAAAAATATTAGAAGCTTGAATGATATGTTCAAAATCAATAATCGGCGACTTACCAGCGTCTGATTGATTCACCCGTGGATCCACACAATCCTCCAGAACGTCAGCACCCCTCTTGTTACCACGGCTATTGCTGGTAAGAACCTGGTTCGAGGACTGACGTGTCCGAACTCCTGGCCGACTTGTGGATTCTGTTCTTTTGCGACCTCGTGGCATTTTGCTGAGTTTCACATAAACGTTTAAGCATATATAGCGAATACGGCTGTTGAAAGCAAGTGAGAGGAATGCACGAGGTTCCCGAGTCTTATATAGCCGTGAGAAAAGTGGGCGGGAATTTTAGCGATCAGTCAAGTAGAACAATATCGTACTACCTAATGTGTTAAACACGTTTAACAAATACCCCTTGCTAGCAGACGATTTCAATAAAAAATAACCCAAATTATTTAAATGCTGAAAATAATTTTATTTATTGTCTTGTGTGGTGTGCTGGTTTCTGGAAGACCAGTGGTTTACTCAAATACCTTTCTGTGTCTGAAATGATGTGGAAAGTGTCATCTTAGTTGCCATATGTCATCTTGTCCGTGTCATTATTACTGAGATTAGCTATAAATTATAAACAGTACAAGTGAATAAGGGAAAAATGTTAAATGTAGATTAAAAGATGTTTAATTTGGGAGAGGAACAAAGTTGCCTTTCCTTAGCTCAAGGATAAAGAGTGAGTTTTGCATATCATTTATATTTCAGACAAATGTTCTATTAAGTTAATGAATTATGTTACAGGTATTCTTCACTCTATTGTTTGATCTGGAAGCTATATTCAAGATTTGGTGTCTTGGTTTCCGTGGTTACTGGCGACGTTCCCTTCACAAGTTTGAGCTCTGTCTTGTTATTGGTACAACTCTACATATCATACCTGCCTGGTACAGAACCCAGCTGACCTATTTCCAGGTATAGTTAGTGTTACAATACATAAATGTTAATATACATTTACATGAATATTTTGATTTTATTAATAAAGAGTGGTAGAAAAGATTCATGTTTACATTTACATTTTGATTTTATTAAATTGAATACAAAGTGTTCATAATATATGAAGTAATGTTAAGTTGGAAATTATATTAAAAGAAAATTAGTTTGATACATGATACTACATAAAACCTTTTTCTTTGAAGGAAAAGCTTTCATCTCGGAATTTCACATTAAGCATATAACACTCCATTAATATCATTAACACAGTAAAGTCTTAAGAGTCAGGCACAGTTATTAAACTCTTAGAGTATCTTTTTACAGAAATTTAGAAATCTTTTGACTTTTAAAAAACAGTTATATTGAGTAAGTATATGTTATATTTATATTATTTGGTTGTAGGTATTAAGAGTGGTGAGACTGATTAAAGCATCACCAATGCTGGAGGATTTCTGCTGGAAGGTATGTTAACTTTGCCGCTAATGATAAATCATGTACCTACTTACCTCATTACTACTGTTGCATCACCAAACCTATATAAGGTAGTAATGAACATCATTCTTACATGAAACACTTTATCTTATTAATTTCTTTTTAATTTACTTAAAGTGTTTCAGGATAAATTGAGCAACGTTTGCTAGCTAGATAGTTTCTCCGACTTGAAGTTTGATAGTAACTGTGAGGAACATTTAAGTGATAGAAGCTGTAAATGCCCAAATGTTAGAAAGCCCTATTTAAATTATAAATGTCTTTAAGTTGAACTTACTTTAATCAGTAAAATATCAAGTTATGTGTAAACATGTGAAAATTGTTATTTCTATAATTTATATTAACAGATATTTGGTCCTGGGAAAAAGTTGGGAAGCATTGTTTTGTTTACAATGTGTCTGTTAATCATAGCCTCTAGTATCAGTCTACAACTTTTCTGTTCTATCGAGGGATTTGATAACTTCGAAACATTTCCCAAGGTAAGTTCATCCTTCATATGGGTGTTTCTTCTTTTTTTGTGACAGATAAGGTTATTATGATACTGTTGATACAGTTAAAAAATAGGTTTGGTCATAGATAAATGAAAGATGAACCTGGTGTTTTGCTAAAGTGTTAAGACATAAAGTGTTCAAGGTGAACTGGTGCCCTTACTTTTAATATATCTGCATTTTAGCCATTACATGTAGTTTTTCTTAAATGGCTAGTATCTACTTTTTGAACTGTTCATTGCCAAATTTGGGGATGTGAAAGTTTAAAGTTGGCCTGCAGGGATGTGTAGGCTGGCTTGAGTTGATTTTTGTGGCAAAGGCAAAGGCTAATCCCAATTTCAGTTATTTTAAGGTTTCAATTCTTTCTCTCATTAGAATTTTCAGAAATATGTCACAAGTGGTTGATACTTACACACTTGTTGACTGCATTTCTGATTGTCTCATAATTTATAGCAGAAACTCCTTTAGGTTCCCTCTGCTACACACCAGCAAATGATGTAATTTACATGAAAAAATATATATACAAAAATCATAGTTGTGTTGGTTTGTCTAACTTGCCAGTTTATAGTATAATATTTGAATACCAGTTTTGAAATAGAAAAAAACAACAAAAAACAATCCTTAAAAGCCTATTGTAGCTGTTATATTTTTGCTGTGTAAAAGTTGTAAAACACATGTCTTTATCTGTAATAAGCTTGAGTTTAAAATATTTTGATAAAAAATGATAAAAACTAGTTATTGGAGCTTAAAATAAAGTGGAGACAAAAATGTTGATAAGGATTGTGACAAAGTTAGTACTAGGACAATGATTGATTTTTATCTGTATGATCTTTTATTGCTTTCCAATAGACAAAGTTTGATACAAAGTTTGATGGTTTGGTTACATGAATATAATACCATGACATTTTAACATCATCAGCTACAAGAAATCATGTAGAATATATTACTTATTACATCACCCAATAAAAACCTGTTTCTGGTTTAAGATCTTATATTTTGATTGCATATTCTAAAACATATTTTAAATGTTAGTATTTTTGTTTTAAAGATATTGCTGAATTTTGTTGTTGAACTAAATAAAAAAGATGTCAAAGTGACCTTTGAATCAGTGAAAACCAGAAATAGGTGTACTGTCAAACATGTTGTTAAAGACCACCTTTAAAGAAAGACCATGCATTAGGTAGGAAAACTTGTTTGTAAAGGCTTTTCACGCTTTACCCCACCTTAACAAAATGTTAACAGTGACAGTACATTTTGAAATCTAGTAAAGACCACTTGGCTTTAAAGGCCAATGTTTTTATTTTCCAGGACTGGTCTTTGTCAACAGGTTTGGTCGTATTTTAGCCTAATTAAGAATTGAATCTGTACATGAAATGTTTCTTTGTTTATTTTAGAATATGATGTATAGGTTAATGTTTGTGAATATTTCAGGCTTTCATGTCAATGTTCCAGATTCTCACCCAGGAGGGTTGGGTGGAAGTTGTGTCTGGCACACTTTCGCATACACCAAGCGATTTTTTTATTGTGTTAATACGTCTCTACTTTCTTTTCTACCATCAATTTGTTAGTGTGGTGAGTAAGAAGTATGCAACTAAATACTCACTGCATATATCTATGTTGACCTGTCATATTTTCAAGGTCATCCCGGAAACAGAACCAGTTTCATTTA